>NW_015175450.1:66621-90164 GCF_001447785.1 Gekko japonicus
AAGGAAGGAAGGAAGGAAGGAAGGAAGGAAGGAAGGAAGGAAGGAAGGAAGGAAGGAAGGAAGGAAGGAAGGAGGGAGGGAGGGAGGGAGGGAGGGCAGTTCTGCAAGTCCTTGTTGGTTCCCCACCTTGACGCATACACATATATCTATATCTATAATCCAACCATTTCTTTCATTTACATTCCCTCTGTATTGTGCATATCTAGTATACTTTTATGCCCTCATACATACACACCTGTCTTCTTCTTCTTCGACAACTGCTCCTTTTTACCACTGCTGTCAATCTTTTTAGAAGCAACACCTGGTCCTTTGCCTTTCTTTGCTTCTAAGGTCGAAGGGGGCGGCACAGCACTGTACTGGCCTGCAAACAAGACAGATGAAGACAGGGGTGCCAACAACCACAACGGCACAAGAATTAGTTGAGTCACTTCACAAACTTACAGATCTCATGTGTTCTTCGGGTGCTCATTTCCGACACTTTTCCGCTCTTACAAAGAAAGGTGTGGAGCACTTGAGTTTTCAAAAATTAATATTGTACTTTACATACAGCACAGATTTCGGAGGAGGTGCTACGGTACAGACTTAACAAGAAAGTTCAACACCAAGAAATACTTGCATTCTGTGCTCAGAATTATGCAAATCAGCACAGACAGCCTATTATGTTCCCAACTTGCATGTTTTATTCTGAACTTCCTCGTACAGATTTTTGAAGAACGGCTTTTGCACAGAGCACGGTGACGGCGGGAAGAGGATTTACTGTTTATTTATTTGTTGGATTCATACCTCGCCCTCCCCACTGAGGCAGGCTCAGGGCGGCTTCCATAAAATTTTTGAAACAATTTAAAACCATATAAACATTTAAAGTGCTATACATACATTTTTCATATACGAACTATGGATAACTGATAAGTTTAAGAGAAGTTAACTACAGAGCATCAAGGAAAGGTATGCAACTTTGCTTGCACCTTTTAAAGAAGGAACCCTATGAGCTTCCCCCCCATGTGCAGGAGGAAGGTGGGCACTTCTGCTGGATCCCCTGTCCTTAGCAAAGGCCCCCTTGGCGCCCTGCATTTTACGGACAAGGGCTCCGCCAAACTAAGCAGTGAATCTGTGGAAGTCCAAACATGTGGTCAGTGGAAGACAAATAGGGGAGAAAGGCCTTGTAACGATTCCTTGTTTTATTCGTGTGTGTGTCTTTAAAAGTTTGGTTGCATGGCTGTGTGATAGTCTAGAGTGGCTGCAACAGACAAGGGGTGTGATTGGTGAGTGACAGAGAGGGGGAGGGGTTTTGGAAGTGATGCTGTGTGGATGAATATGTATGTCTATCAGGAGTGACAGGTTGAGGTTTTGACAGCTGAAGGGTGACTGTTGATGAAGACAGAAAAACAGTTAGAGTTAGTTCTGAAGTTGGAGAGAGAAGCTGTCTTGTGGATGATATAGGAATTAGTTCTGTGTATGAAGAAGAGTTGAATGTATATGAAAGAAGAAAGTAAAGTTAAAGAGAAAAATTAAAAGTCTGAGTGACAGGATAAAAAGAAACAGTAAACATATATGGCTTAAGGAAAAAAGTGTTACAGAGTTACATGCCAAAATCCCTGACAGTGTGAGAGAAAAGTGTGTGAAAAACCAATTGGAATTGTTCAGTATTTACCCATTCCTAGATACAGAGTACTATCCTGTTATTTATTAATTATATCAAAAAATCTACTTTTATTAAGATACCAGCTCTGAAAGAAATACTTCCCAGGACCACATTAGTACCTCGAAAGCTCTTAACCCAACCTACCTACCCAGTGATAGAAATAATAGTATAAAGGTTTGGAAAGCCTAAATTTCCTGGTGGCAGCCGGATATACACAGTAAAACAAAACATAAAGAACACTTTTAAAGAGAAACCAGACCTCCCCAGTTAAGGGGTCGTCACAGGCCTCCATGAGCCCACCTTCTGGAGTAGGTGACCCTCTTGCTACTCTGGTAGAGGAACTGACGGTTTCAACGGACAACGCCAGCCCAGCGAGATACGGGGAGACGGGGCACGAGAGAAGACTGAAAACAGCTGCTTTATTCCAGCCTTGTCCTCGTGACGCTTCCCATATTTTAGCACTCCCATTGGCAGAGGTGCTCAGGCATCCAGGAAGGTGAAACCTCATGCATGGCACCGGGCTGCGAGCGGCCCTTTTTTGAACCATCTCCACCACCTCTACGGTAATCTTACCTTTTCCTTGTAAATCTGTAAAAAGACACTGCCAGACCTTATAGCTCAATTCACTGCTGGGCCACTGCTCAAAAAACAGGACGCGTGTGCTCACCCCTTAAGCTCAGTCATGAGATTCTTCCTGAGCTCCTCCGTGGATATCTTTTTGCCCAAAGCCTGGGCGCACAGCCTACTACAGCAACTTTAGAATATGACAGAACTAAACCATCCCCATGGTTTCCTGAAGAGCCCACTGTAGTCACAAGAGCTGGCTTTTTACCTGCAGACAGGAACAGAGCTCTAGAGCACCACGTACTGGTCTGGAAACCAACCTGACCCCGACCTAAAACCTCCTCCCGTCACTCACCAGGCTTGAGCTTTGAGGCTGGTTTTTCATCTCCTGAACTGTCAGAAGAATCCTCGCTGCTGCTGCTGCTGCTCTGCCGGCTCACAGCTTTGCCTTTGCCCGGGGGCAGCTGGGCAGCTTCAGGTTTGGACGGTGGTGCTCTCTTCAGGGCAGTCTAATAGTGTGGGGGGGGAGGGGTTCAATTAAAGGGGGACATTTTAAAAGTCTGATTACCATCCACATCCACTCTGCTCCATTACTAAGCGACACACCAGAGACACAGGGGGGTTATTTGAGGAATACCATTTATTCTGGCAGAGTAGCCATATCAGCCAGCCACAGGAAAACAAAACAAAGTAATGCCCCTCTTCTGAAGTGCCCTTGTAGTACCTTCTGCAGCATTCTAGAAAGTTCAAAGTGCTTCATCTATCTAGACTCGCAACTAAACTCGTCTCTCCTTCCTTAGTGGCCTTTTTCGGTGAAGTACGAGATCCAGTCGCTCCGATCCCCACAGGACAGACACTGCCACCGCTAACCACTCCGGGCTCCAATCCCATCAGGGTATGCATGCGCAGGACTGGGCCGCTGCTGCCCCTTCCTGAGCCTTCTCCACACCCCCATGCGTGGCTCTTATGCTGCCTGTCTGCACGGATTCATGCCCCGCAACCCTCGAGTCGCGGCAAGAATGGCGTACCAGGAATGCAATAATAGAAGTAAAATTAAAATATCAATCAAATTAGATCTGATCAATAGAATTCTTAATTGTGATCTTCCTAAAACCCCGGAATCTATTCTTTTAAATTTTTGGCCTTCTTTACGGCTAACTAAATTAAAAATGGAGTTAGCTGCACTTTTATTAAGCGCTGCAAAAACTTTGATTGCACAAACCTGGAAACTTAATAAAGCTCCTACGATCCGCCAATGGTTTATTAAGGTATGGGATATAACAGTTATGGAGAAATTAGCATCGCAAATTTGGATGGCTGAAGTATTATCAAAAAAGAACATATTTTTGGAAAAATGGTTTCCCTTTTTTGATTTTGTTAATAATTCAGAAAACAAGGGTTGTGGCCTCCCTGAAAAATATATTGATATAATTTCGTATTAAACAAATTGTTGTTATTGCTAGTTATTATCATTGTTAATTTTGAGTGATTTCTATATTCTTACAATAATTCAATTGTATATCAAAACTTTATTTTGAAAAAATCTCGTTAAGATTGTTGTGTTTTATTGTTGTATATGTTGAAAAATGTAATAAAATTAAAAAATATATATCATTTAAATTAACCGAGTGCACATGGAAGTGGATGTCATCATCAACTCCAACACGTCCCAACAAGTCACTTTCCAAATTTCATTTTTGCGTCGAAGACAGTCGCCCAAGTTTTGGCCCTGCTAGAGGTGGGTGGAGGGGAAAGGCGACAATATATACACTTTGTGCCTTCTTGGCATGACTGACCACAGCATCTCTCAAGGCACGTCCGTCTCACAATTCTTAAGCCCCTTCCACCAATCACACGACTTACCCTGTCCTTTTTTATATGTGAGGATAACTGTATCCTGTGGATTCTATAACATTTCAACAAAGGCTTTAAATAGTCCACTTCAGCAACAGACCCGGTCATTCACTCATCCTGGCTTTTAGGCTACAAGCGTTAATGGAGATAATCCACCTATTTCACTCATTTGTCCACAGACACCTCCTGTCTGCTTACTGCAGAATCCAGTTTAAAAGCTGCTCTATGACTCTATGAACTTGAACCGCCCTCTCCCTGTTCTGTACAAGCCCCCTGTCCTCCAGAAACAGCCCTCGTTGCCTTCCAGAAGCTTTACACACACACACCCAACACCATTACCTCAGACATCGATAAGATTCACCACAGCCCTGCCCCTATCCCACCAGCCCGGAGGGTGGAACAAGCAGGGCTCCTCCTGGTTATGCCGTCCTGGGCTTTGGCTCCCTACCTAGCCAATAAAGGGAGCCAGCATGGTGGTGTGGTTTGAAGCGTCAGACCCTAGGATCTGGGGAAACCAGGTTCACATCCCCACTCCTGCCACGGAAGCGGGCTGGGTGACCCTGGGCCAGTCATGGACACACCTGCGCAGCCTAACCCACCTCACAGGGTTGTTGTGAGGATGAAATGGAGGGGAGGAGAAAGCTTAAGCTCCTCAGAGCATCAGCGGGTTAAAAGATTACTAAATATACTCAGCTTTTTCTCCAGCCTAAACGAAAGACGGCTATCCTAGACTGCACCAGTCTTTCTACAAATTCCTCAATGGGATGCTCTTGTCCCCTACACAGAGATGGGCAAGTCCAGCAAATACAGAGGTTTTGGATGGTCAAGAAGCCATTTCAGAACTTCCCCAAGGCTTCCGAAGCCACTTGGCAACCATGGGACCCAAAAACAGATCCCTTTAGGGCTGCAGCAGGTTTAAAATTAACACATAATGAGCAGGACAACATGAGCCACAAAATCAGTACTGGGACTCTAGGTGCCATTTAATTTGCTCAGACAACGAAGGAACGAAACAATCAGTGTGATGGTCCAGCACTGCCAAGGACTGTTTTAACAAAAAGTCACAGAGAAGAAGGATATAAATTTGTCCACAGGCCACGGGGGTTTCAGAAAGATCCTGCATTAGAAGTCTCCCAAGAGTGTCTATTCAAATGCATGACAAAAGTGAAGAGATCAACACAAGCATACTAATTATGAAATCTCCTGATGAGGATGAAGAGCTTAATCGGAGAAAGGGGCTGTGTGGGATCAACAAGCCTGGAAGGAACCCAAGAACGACTAGAAAGGCAAGTAATAATGGTGGGTCCCGCACGAAGACCTCCTGCTTACCTTCGCAGGTGCACCTTTCCCAGTATCAGAATCTTCACTGCTGCTGCTGCTGCTGCTGTCGCCACCCTTTGCTGTGCCGTTAGCAACGCCGGGCTTCCCCTTGGCAACTTTTTCTGTCAATTGTGATAAAGCAAAGAATAATCTGTGTACAGAATCTGACACTTCATAGTATACAAAGGTATCAACTTTGTCCAGAGACCGTTTACTGTACCATGTAGACCTCTGACTGTATTTTCAGACCACATAAACGGGGTCAGCATAACGTACACCCCAGCTCGCGTGCCACTCCAGCAGAGCTTACTTTGGCTAAAATTAATACTGTACGACATTTGATTCAATAGTTGGCCCTAGACTCCTGGAAAAAACACTGCCGCTCATAAGCAAAAGCAAATATTTCTCTGCGTGTCTTACAATCAACTTTATACTTTTCCCTTTAAAAAACTGGGGAAGCTTCACGTGTCTCCCTCCCCAAGCCGCTTGAGCAGGGCCGGCTATCAAATGAAAACCATTTCCAGAACCCCAAGTGCTTTGCACCTTAAGTGGAGAGAAGTGCTTTGGGGGCAGCAACCAAATGTGACCGTCAGCGTCTCCAACCCAGAGGGCCGATCTTCCCCCAGCTAAGCTGCTCAGGGGCTACACTTCTCTGCCTGGAACATTTCCCCTCTGCTGCCTACTCTGCCCTGGGGCAGTCTAGGCCTCCCCCCCCCCCCCCGGGAGCATCTCCTCCTTGAGCCTCAAGAGCAGTGCTGGACATCTGGAAGGGAAGCCTGGAACAGAGCTGTCTTTTGCATCAGGCCAAACGGCACACTACGGCTTCCTTTCCCATTGCTTCCTCAAACCTCAGGACCGAGAAGCTCCTCATTCCAGGGACAAACAAGGCTGAGCGGGCAGCTATGCTGCACTGAGCCAGGGACCGCTCCGGTAGACGCTGTTGGCTCCACCACCAAACATCCAGGAATTTCCCAACCTGGAGCTGGTAACCCTAAGAGGAACTGATCTCTATATTTGGGCAATCCGCTGGGATTCCTGGAGAGCGGGGCCTCACTTGTATATCCATAATCTGGACAGGCGGCTATGAGAAGAAATATTACAGAAACTCTGAACTCAGCATGCAGCTCTCAAGAAAAGGAAAAGTGTGTCATTGATTCTAAAAGGTCTGAGCTCCACGGGGACATAATCTCTGTTCCCAAGGATCACCTGGAATCTACCTGATAACTAAGATTCTGGGACTCTGGGGCAAGGGACGCTCTGTCTTCTTGGTGCTTGGGGGGGGGTCAACAGTGGGAGGGCTCCTGGTGTCCTGGCCCCACTGCTGGACCTCCTGATGGCACTGGTATTTCTGGCCACTGTGTGTGACACAGACTGTTGGACTGGATGGGCCTTTGGCCTGATCCAACACTGGCGTCTCTTATGTTCTTATGTTAAGAGCAGAGGTCCATCAGTGGCTATGAGCCACAAGGTATAGATAGGAGCTCTCAGTCTGGGGCAAGGGATGCTCTGTCTTTCTTGGTGCTTGGGGGGGGGCAACAGTGGGAGGGCTTCTAGTGTCCTGGCCCCACTGCTGGACCTCCCGATGGCACTGGTATTTCTGGCCACTGTGTGACACAGAGTGTTGGACTGGATGGGCCTTTGGCCTGATCCAACACTGGCGTCTCTTATGTTCTTATGTTAAGAGCAGAGGTCCATCAGTGGCTATGAGCCACAAGGTATAGATAGGAGCTCTCAATCTGGGGCAAGGGATGCTCTGTCTTCTTGGTGCTTGGGGGGGGCAACAGTGGGAGGGCTTCTAGTGTCCTGGCCCCACTGCTGGACCTCCTGAGGGCACCTGGTATTTCTGGCCACCGTGTGACAGACATAGAGTGTTGGGCTGGATGGGCCTTTGGCCTGATCCAACACTGGCGTCTCTTATGTTCTTAAGATAAGCAAGAACCATAAGATAAAAAGATGGTTGTTAATCCCTACCCTTCACCTCACTCGGGGTTCCCCAGCATTCTTCTCCACCAAATCTGAGGAAGATGCCCCTTAAAGTTAAACATGCCTACTAAATTTGGAAGTCACACAATAATGCCGGAACACAGGAGTTTCTTTACAGATGGGCCTCAGAGGGCAGCTGTGTGGCTTTGCAATAGGACAGCTACATTCGAGTCTCAGAGACCAGCCAGGGATGCAGGGCAGGAGCTTTAGAGGGCCCAAGCTCCCTGGGTCAGGGCACGAGGAGGGAATGGAGACCCCGGAGTCCTCCTTGTATCCCAGACAGAAAGGGCACACGGTGGTCAGCTCGGTTAAAGCAGAGGGAACAGGGTGGGGGCAGGAAACCTGTAGTGAGATAAGAAGCCTGTACTTCAGGTCATCTGTGGGGGTCCACTGTTAGGGAGGGGCCTGTGAATTAACTCAAGTTCAGCGATCTTGCTTTGTATTTTCCCCTTGAAACTTGTCTGAGAACCTGCATTCTTTACAGCACCCCTCCCATCTTGTGAGCAGGATAAGAAGACTCGGGGATCTCCATTCCTGCCCATGTCTGGCCTAGAGAGCTTTGACGACTCTGGAAAGCCCTCGAAACTCTCGCTGGTCTCCAAGGTGCCAGTTCTACAGACTGGCGCCATAGGCCATGCAGGCAAGTACCTGGTTTTGAAGCTGGCTTTCCTGCCTTTTTGGCAGCTTCTGGCTTTGGTGGTTTCTTCTTCGGCGCGTCATCTTCTGAACTGCTGGAATCCGAACTGGAACTCGACGACTTCTTCTGGGGCTTTGGTTTTGAGGGACCTTTCTTCACCTGGAGATTTGCTCCTTTCTAACGCCACCCGCAAATGACAGAACAAGATTGGGCCACGTAAAGTAAACTGCAGCAAACTGCGGGGCTGCCGAGGCTGAACACTGCGCCTGGCTGCTCAGATGATCTGCGCTAGCAGCCCCCACTCCTTGCCCCCCCTCTTCCCAGGCTCTGTGCTCTTCCGGGGAACCTGGACATGGGAACGGGACCTCTGCGGTGCAGCAGCAGCAGGGAAGCTCTCCACTCCCCCATCCAGTCTTTCCCTGCCTGCCCTTTTGTGACTCACACAGACCTCAGCCTCACAGCTCGTGTATCAATCCCTGGCCATGCCAGTATTCACTGGGAACGGACACCCAGAATTCTCCAGCACTTTACGATTCGGAGACAGGCAGGCAGCTTCCCAGAAACACCTGACATCATGGACATGATCCGTGCCAGTGAGTGGTGATGGAATCCCTTTCCCCTTACAATACTTTCTGCCTTGGAAACAAACCCTCACCAAGCCTCAAGTTGAAGAACCAGAGGTAAGACAGGCTGCTGGACAGCCCACGCAGGCGGACTCAAAGAGGTGCGCCTGCATTTTTCTGAGCTCTCCCCGTGGAGCAGACCTTGGGAGAAGCGAGGGCACTGACCTTGGCTGGCTTCTTCCTTTCTGGCTCAGAGTCTGAGGAGTCGCTGGAGTCCTCACTGCTGCTTTCCGCTTTGACAGGGGCTGCTGCCTTTGCTTTAGGGGCAGAGGCTGGCTTAGTTCCTGGAGCTAGAAAAAAAGAAGGCTGTCAGGATATAGTTCGACTGCCAGAGAGGAAGGAGGAGGGGTGTGAAAACCAAATGCTTTCGCTTTCCTAAATGCTTTGATGTGCTGAACACTGTGTCACAGAGACCCCTTGTTCTGTTTTATTTCTGTGGAGGGGTACGTGCTTAGTGTGTGTGGGGGGGGGGTTAGTTGACGGTTATTTCTGGCGGGCAAATGCCGTGGGGTGATTGGGTCCTGATCTTTAGTGCCTTTGCTTGAACACAGTATATCTGCAATCTTTGCTCCTTCACCTTCAGTCCTAACAAAGCTCGTGTTCAGTATGGTATTCTTTAACAATAAACTAAACTTTCTTCGAAGTGAGTGGTATTGAGAACTGATTTAACCAGGATTCTGACAAAGGTGCTGAGACAAAGACACCAGCAGCCAGTGTCAGATCTGAACAGATTCCAGGGCTCAGCCCAGATTTCAACCAAACAAGGTGGTGAAGTGTCACTGCATTGCGTAGGTAACAAAGGAAGGAAGGAAGGACAGTCACACTAAATCCGCTTGACAAGCTGGTCGAGAGGGGCTCATGGTTCAGTGCTACAGAGCTTTCCCTAAGACTTGGGTGTAGCAGTGGGACTGTCTTCAAGAATGTAAGACATGGCAAGTACTTGCAAGGGAGACCTCGAAGGAATACCTAGGCTGGGACGCAGAGACACGCAATAGTAAGCCACTTCTCTGAAACATCCAAGCCCCGCTAGGGGTCGCCAGAAGTCAACCATGACTTCCAGGCATAGACACATATATACACAGACACACACAAAATATTCAAACCCCCCCCCCCCCAAAGAGTACAGTCAAGGGCCTCCGTGATCAAGGAGGAACTGTCACATCAGTGCCAATAAAAAGGTGGCAAAGCTCACCTGGTTTCTTGACTGGTGGCTCATCTTCACTGGAGCTCTCAGAACTGGATGAAGACTCCCTCTTGACTTTCTTCGCGGGTGGGCCATTGGGAAAAGCTTTCCGTTTTTTGGCTTCGGGAGATCTGAAGAAAAATATTTAGAGGAGTATTCTGCATTATTTGGGTGGGAGGATTGAAAGGGTGACATAAGCCAGCAGCAGATATATGGGCACTTTTTATTCACCACCTGTAGATCCACACAGCACACCTCCCTCCTAGTTACAGTGGAGGAATGGCAGAGACACATCCCACTGGGAAGAGCAGACAGGCCGACAGAGAGATCTAGCTTGGTGGCATCACTGAATGTTAATAGTGGATTACAAGCCTTCCCTTCCCCTTGCTGATTTCCCCACAATAATCGATGGCATTGTATTCATAAGCAACAGTCCTTCTTGTGTCCTTGTTCTCGGAGTCTCCCACAAGCCATGCCCACATCTGGGCATGGCAATCAGGCAGGAAACCAGATGCAAGTAGGCAACAAGCAGCAGGCAAAGACAAGGAAGACCTGAAGGTGAAGGAAGTTCATAGCCAAAACTCGTAGGTTAGATTTTCACAGGGCCGACTTCAAGGAACTCAGAGGCTTGATGGGAGTCATTCCGTTGGGGAGTGTGCTGGAAGGGAAAGGGGCGAGTGAAGGGTGGGCTCTTCTCAAACATGAGCTTTTGCGAGCTCAAGCCCTATCTATTCCAGCAAGACAGAAACATGGTAAGGGCTCCAAGAAACCGATGTGGACTAACTGAGAGCTTCAGAATAAGTGAAGGGAGAAAAAGGAAATTGAGGGAAGGTCAGACCTCTAAAGAGGAGTATGTGAGAGTTACTAGGTACTGCAGATCAGCCATCAGGGAAACCAAAGTTCGGTATGAGTTGGGTCTGGCCAGGGGAGCTCGCTACAATAAGAAAAACTTCTACAGATATGCGAGAAGCAAATGCAAGGTAAAAGAGGCAATTGGACCACTTTTGGGAGTCGAAGGAGAAACTCTGGTGGAGGACAGAGAAAAAGCAGATAGGCTTAATGACTTTTTTGCCACTGTTTTCTCCCAGAAGAACTCAAGCTCATCTAGAGATAGTATAGGACATAACAGGACACCTGAGTGTCCAGTTGACATTGACAGGGAGGTTATGAAGAGGCACCCAGCTGCACTGGATGAATACAAATCCCCTGGGCCAGATGGTGTGCACCCAAGAGTGCTCAAAGAACTGTCTAAGGAACTTGCAGAGCCTCTGTCCATCATCTTCAAGGCCTCCTGGAGGACTGGGGAGGTGCCACAATATTGGAGAAGAACGAATATCCCAATCTTTAAGAAAGGGAAGAAGGATAACCCGGGAAACTACAGGCCAGTCAGCCTGACTTCTGTTGCTGGGAAGATATTAGAGCAGATTTTAAAGGGATCAATCTGTAAGCGCCTGATGGATCACTTAGTGATCCGGGGAAGTCAGCATGGTTTTGTCCCCAACAGATCTTGTCAGATCAACCTGGTTTCCTTCGTTGATCATGTGACGAGCTTACTGGATCGTGGGAACTCTGTTGATGTGATTTACCTGGATTTCAGTAAAGCTTTCGGTAAGGTTCCCCATGACATTCTGATGGGCAAACTGGAAGACCGTGGGCTGGACTATAGGACAGTTTGGTGGATAAGGAACTGGTTAGAGGACCGCACCCCAAGAGTGGTGGTCAGTGGCGTTTCATCAGATTGGAGGGAGGTGTCCAGTGGGGTGCTGCAGGGCTCAGTTTTGGGCCCGGTACTTTTCAATATTTTTATCAATGATCTGGATGAAGGGGTAGAAGGGCTACTCATTATATTTGCTGATGATACTAAGTTGGGGGGAGTAGCAAACCCCCAAGAAGGTAGAGTTAAAATTCAACAAGACTTGAATACCCTGGAGAAGGTGGCAGTTGCGAACAAGATGCAATTCAACAAAGATAAAAGCACAGTATTACATCTGGGTGACAAAAATGTCAAGCACAAATACTGGATGGGGGATACGTTTCTGGGTAGTAGTGTATGCAAAAGAGATCTGGGGGTAAGGGTGGATTGTAAACTAAATATGAGCAGTCAGTGTGATACAGTGGCAAAAAAAATGCAAATTCAGTCTTGGGATGTATTAAAAGGGCCACAGCATCGAAATTGCAGGAGGTCATAGCCCCTCTGTATACTGCCTTGGTCAGGTCGCACCTGGAGTCCTGTGTGCAGTTCTGGAGGCCTCACTTCAGAAAGGATGTGGGCAAAATCGAGAGGGTGCAGAAGAGAGTGACGAGGATGATCAGGGGTCTGGAGACTGAGCCCTACGAGAATGAGGGGGGACATGATTGCTCTCTTTCAATATCTGCAAGGCTGTCATTTGGAGGAGGGCAAGGAGCTGCTCCAGTTGGCAGCAGAGGACAGGACCTGAAACAATGGGTTTAAATTACATGCAGAAAGATATTGGCTGGATATTAGGAAAAAGTTTTTCACAGTCAGAGTGGTTCAAAGGTGGAATCAGCTGCATAGAGAGGTGGATGAGCTCCCCTTCACTGGCAGCTTTCAAGAAGAGGCTGGGCGAATATTTGTCAGAGATGCTTTAGGCTGGTCCTGCATTGGGCAGGGGGTTGGACTAGAGGGTCCAACTCTATAGTTCTATGATTCTATATGAAAGGGCAACAGCCTACTCTACCAAATGCAAGAATCCAATGAAATGACATTGAAACTTTACCATTTTTTCTCTGGGATTGGACGAGGGACAGCATTGACTCGACAAGGAAAGTTGGGCTGGCCAGAAAGATTCCGTCCAAGTATTGTGCCAACGAGGTTCAAGGGAAGAATAACGAAGAAGCAGATGCAACATACGGCCACCTGTAAACTCACAGTCACACAAGAAGAGAGGATATAAAATGCACCCAGAATTAAGCACACAACAGTCAATGGTCTTGCTATTTTTAGGCATAACACGGCCTTAGAGACCGCCAAGATTTCTGAGGTACAAACTTCCAAGAGGGAAGACTCTCTCGTCAAGTCAGCCTTAACTCTCGGAAGCTTATCCTCAGAAAAGGTTCCTGCTCTATAAGGTGCTACTGGACTCAAATCTAGATATTAAAAAAACAAAAGGATTCATCTTCACCATATTTAAAAAATCACATTTCTTTTTTTAAAAAAATATTTCATTTATAGTTTTTTCACCATATATAACCTTGTACATAATTAACGACATTACATATTGTTAGAGTCTTTTAACAAAATTTTTTGGTTTTTTTAATGTATATGTATACTCTTGGCCATCATTTTTGGAATTCATTTTCATCTTTACCATGTAATAACATTGTTAATTTTTCCATTTCTGCAATGTCTAACGATTTATATACTACCTCTTCTATTAAAGGGATTCTATCTGTTTTCCAATATTTTGCCAATATAATTCTGGCTGAGGGTTACCATATAAGTTAGCATAAGTATATCGTTTTTTCCAATACCATTAGGCATAATATTTAAGAAGATCTCAGGTGACAAATTCAAATTGATTTCCAACATATTCATTATCAGTTTTTTAACCTCTTTCCAAAACTTGACTATTTTTTCACATGTCCACCACATATGATAGAATGTCCCCACATTAGATTTACATTTCCAACAATACTTGGATAATCACATTTCAAACTCTATTCCCTAAATGCAACGTAAGTTAACTTGATCCAATTAAAATTATATATATATTTTATATAAATTCCTTTTCATAAACCATGTAGATATACTCATAAAATTAATACTTTATTTTGGAAAATTATGTGGGGTTCCTTAGCGCTTTGGATTTCTTTAAGATGCAGCTCCTTTTTAAAGAAGGAAGATTTGGTTTCCCTGATCTTAGGCAATATCATCAAGCATACCTGCTAGCGTCGACTTCCTACCAGGATTGCTCCTCTCACTATCTAGCTTGAGATCTTGGGAGGTTTCTTCCCTGGAGCCCTTCTTTAAATGGAATGCATCAGGATCTACCTAGGCTGCAGGGGATCGTATTCCTCCTGCTATTTATGCAGCTAGAGAACTATGATGCATAATAATGCCATGACAATATCAATTTGATCCATTTTCACATGCTAAATTAATGGGCCAATTCAGAGCTGAAACTTGGGAAGAAAGGTTCCTTATGGAAGGCTTGGACTGATAGGGACTTTTTACTTTGGACAAAGTGATGGACTATGTCACCCTTTGCTGAATGGCAATATTTACAATTCCAACATCTGTTGGTATCCAAATATGACCCTGCAGCACTAAGTTTTTCAGAATATCCCTTACTCTTGGAAAACTCTCACTGAACCAGTGCAGAAAATGAAACCTACAATGCTTGTGTTTTTCTATCTAGCTACCTATCTATATTTTATTTTTTGCCGTCAAGTAACAGCCGACTTTTGGCAACCCCGTAGAGTATTCAAGGCAGGAGATCCTGGTATTTCTTAGTGGTCTCCTATCCAAATACTAACCAGGACCAACCCTGCTTAGCTTCCAAAATCTGATGAGATCAGGCTAGCCTGGATTATCCAGGTCAGAGCCCTGTTACTCTGGCTTTAGTACAGCCAAAAGACTTGTATTACAACAGTGGAGAGACAAATGCCCACCAACAGTGGAGAGACAAATGCCCACCTTATAACTTTATCAGTATCTGAAGGCATGGCACATAGACAACAATTACACAGGGACGTACATATACAGGGGTTTCTTATATATATACACAGGGTTTTCCCCCTTAAAAAAAGGTACTGGGTTTCAAGTTTCCTCCTCTCTTCTTACTCTTCTTCTTTTCTGTTTTTTGATTTATTTATTTTTTTTAAATAAACAAATTGCTGACAGGAAAATATGCTGGTCTTTGTGATCTAACGGTTAAACCTGACAGGCTGTTAAGATACTCACCATTGTCCCAAAGGGGATTGCTCTGGATGCATGGTAATAGATGGCGATGAAGTTAATGAAGAAGGCTGTGCCACACACCATGGCAGGAATCAGGAAAATGCCCCAATGAACATCTGTTTTATCCACCGCCTCCCTGCAGGCAGAAACATCCCAATGCATTGGAGACTCAGAGCTACATGGCACCTTTCTCATCTCATCCCAACTAAACACCCCCCCCCCCAAAAAAATAAACAGGCTGGGTGCAATTATGAGAAGATACAAGATGAGTCAGATTGAGGTGACCAGAGAGGAGGTCCTACGACTGATAGACAACTTAAAAACTGATAAATCACCAGGCCCGGATGGCATACATCCAAGAGTTTTGAAAGAACTCAAATGTTAACTTGTGGCTCTCCTGACAAAAATTGGTAATCTTTCATTAAAATCTGCCTCCATTCCTGAGGACTGGAAGGTAGCTAATGTCACCCCCATCTTTAAAAAGGGTTCCAGAGGAGATCCGGGAAATTACAGGCCAGTCAGTCTGATGTCGATACCGGGTAAGTTGGTGGAAATTGTTATTAAGGAAAGAATTAGTAGGCACATAGATGAACAAAAACTATTGAGGCAGACTCAGCATGGGTTCTGTAAGGGAAGATCTTCTCTCACAAACCTGTTAATGTTCTTTGAGGGGGTGAACAAACATGTGGACAAGGGGGACCCAATAGATATTGTTTATCTTGACTTCCAGAAAGCTTTTGATAAAGTTCCTCATCAAAGGCTCCTAAGTAAGCTCAAAAATCATGGGATAAAAGGACAAGTCCTTTTATGGATCAAAAACTGGCTAATTAATAGAAAACAGAGAGTGAGTATAAATGGGCAGTTCTCTCAGTGGAGGGGGGTAAGCAGTGGGGTACCGCAGGGATCAGTACTCGGTCCAATGCTTTTTAACTTGTTCCTTAATGATTTGGAGTTGGGAGTAAGAAGTGACGTGGCTAAATTTGCGGATGATACGAAGTTGTTCAGGGTGGTGAAAACCAGTGAGGATTGTGAGGCACTCCAAAATCCTAAATATAAATACACATTGATGGAGTCCGAACTGGCAGAGACTGACCAAGAGAGAGATCTTGGAGTCGTAGTAGATAACTCAATGAAAATGTTGAGACAGTGTGCCACTGCAATAAAAAAGGGCAATGCTATACTGGGGATTATTAGGAAGGGAAGAATGTGGTAGAGGACCAGGACTATGATCAAGAGAAGGTGCTTCTTGACATACAACCTTTATTTACAAGTGTGGAAAACGTTAATAAGCAAATGAGTAGCCAAAAGGAGCCAAAAAGATCTTACTACCTAAAGACAGTTTTGACAAAAAGAGATTCTCAGAAATTTTCTATTAAAAAAACGAGAAAATGGTGAAAAAGAGAACAAGTCAAAAGGAGCCAAAGAGACTTGATCACTTAAAGATACTGACAAAAAGGGACTTTCAAAAACTTTTGACTAAAGAGATAAGAACATTGTCAAAAAAGAGAACAAGAGGAAGGGTGTGGAAATCTAACAGTGACAACAAGAATGTGAAAATCCTGTTGAGATCTGAAAGGGGACACATTAAAACAAAACTCCATACATATAAAGAGAATAGACATTTGGCTATGGTTGTAAAGAAAAGAAAATTACAGATTTCCAGGAAAAAAATAAGACATATGATTGGGGTCATGTAATGCCTTCTTTTCCCAACAAGAATGTGAAAATCCTGTTGAGCTCTGAAAGGGGTCACATTAAAACAAAACTCCATACATATAAAGAGAATAGACATTTGGCTATGGTTGTAAAGAAAAGAAAATTACAGATTTCCAGGAAAAAATTAAGACATATGATTGGGGTCATGTAATGCCTTCCTTTTCTTTCTGATGTATCTTTAAGTGAGAGAATAAGATTCAAGAGTGTTGATATACTAAGGCATTGAAAAATGAACTATCTTATGTTTTTGTTCCTTGCTGTGTATATTTATATGTTTTTTTGTTAGCTACCAAAAATCATGTTGTGTTTCTTTTACTTAGCTTTTGACTCCTATTTTACGTCTGCATGAATATATTATTTAGGCATGTAGTAATAGAGGATTTGTTATTTGATTAAATAATGATTTAAAATGAACCAATAAGAAATTAGAAAAATAGTATTAATATAGCATATAGCTTAGTATAGATAATTAAAATGTAAGCAGTAGGTTGGCCTTTAGGAGGAGGGTGGTGTAACTTGATTATGTGGTCTTTAGGAGAAAAAAAAGGTGTTTGGATAGAAAAATGTAAAAAAATTATAAAGTTTGGGTGATTATATAGAGGTAACTTGGATGCTGAAGTAAACAGTATTATAATGGAACCTTTATTGGCTAAGCAATTTCTAAGATAGGATAGACAAGAAAGTAGGCTCCCTTTGTGATAACATGTTTAATAATAATAATGAACTGGTTTGAAGGCTATGGTATATCTTTCAAAATGGTAAAAATCTTACTTAAAGATAACAATGGTAAATGGGAATTGTTAGATATGGGTTAAGTAATTTCTACAATAGACTGGACAAGTAAGCAGGTTTTCTTGATGTTATCTGAGCCAACAGTAAAGAATATATTTGAAATAATTGCGAATTCCATTTTTGTAAAAATAATATGAACAATTTATAAAGCATATTAGAAATGAAATACACGTATAATCGAAAGTTGCTATAATTGCAATGTTTAGAGAAAGAAAGCATATATTTTTTTCTTCTTTCTTCGGATGTGTTATTGTATAGAATATATGGTTGTTGGTTTATGCACTTTTGTGTTTGGAAAATAATAAAAATAATTTAAAAAAAGAAAGAAAACTGTTCCTCCCCTCTGTTAATGGTCTCACTGAAATGTTTGGCTCCCTCCTGATAATTTTTTAATCCACTGTAATACACCATACGCTTTATTCGAAAAGACTCTGATTCCACTTTTCAGCCTAAAACTCCCAAAGTGGCCAACACTAAGATGCAAAAAACCATTAATAAAAGGACACAATCCATCAAATGTCCAGCAAACTGTAGGACAGAATTACACACAGTAGATAGAGAAGCAAGTGCATAATTAAAAATACCCTTGACATGATAGTTGCCATCCACTTTGGAAAGAAGGGTACATCTGCATATGTGCTTATATCACGAAAAGGAAAACAAACAAACAATAGTTTGGACGCCCATTGGTGGTTGCCATGGCAGCCCCGGAATGCTGTGTGAAAACAAGGCAGCGGAGAGGAATCTTCTGGCTCACCTAGCCCACGCATCTGGGTTTGGCCTGCCTACCCCCCACCAGCTCCCCCCACCCGGCACTTACCAGGGGTGGAGAGGTGAGCAGTTAGGACTGGGGAGGGAAGCCAAAGCAGGGGCGTGGCAGAGGGGTCAGAGCTGGTGTGGTACAGGGGGCGGGGGGGGGGGGGGGGGGGGGGCGGGGGGGGGGGGGGAAGCTGGAGCAGGTGATGGCGGAGCGTGGTGGAGTTGGGGGACAAGGTGCCCCCTTCCCACCATTCCTCAGAGGTCCCTGCTTGTCTATCAACTACTGCCATTTTATGAGAAATACACTTTGCAAATGATGCAACATATAATGCTTTATTGTTACTCTTAGTACTGTCTGTAACAAGTTCCATTCATTTACAAGCCTCTAATGAAAATACCGTTGGCAACATTAAACCGTGACCATAATGTCAATTTGTTCTGGAACATATTTTTCGTGTAACAAATAGGTATTTGCTTTGGCTCAAAGGTATGTTAAACACCCCAGGGAATGTTTACTGGTGCAGATAATCCAAAAAAGTGAACAGCTGCATGGGGAAGCAATACTAAAGTCCTCCCCAAATTTTATTTTAGAAGATGTAGTTACAAGACTTGTAGTCATAATAATATTTTTTTTAAAAAAAATCATCTTACCTCCTTGTCTGGCATAAAGACTTCCCCCAAAGTAGCCATTCACTGGGGATGTTGCAGCATAAACAAAAATGGCGGTACTAAGCATCGATCCCCTCCTAGAATGAAAGACACGCATTTCTGGTTATTTATTTATTTATTATTCACATTTCTATCCCGCCCTCCCCAGAGGCTCAGGGCGGCTTACAGGGCACATTGCCAGATAAAACAGTAAAAACAATACAAAATATTAAATTATAATCCCATTAAAACAGATTTTGATACTTCTCTCAGCTACTTTACAATTTCTAAAAGCAAGATGGCCGCATCCTAACCATCCCGTTCTCACCCATAGTGCAGCGATTAAAGGGCCCAGATGTACTTGCCCCCATCCTGATGTCCGTATATGGGGGTTAGGTGGCAACTAGTGCGATAGTAGTGCACTAGTGGTGCACTAGTGGTGGTTACACAAATGACTGCCTGCCGTTAAGAGCTGACGTAACAAGCACACATTTAAAGGGGGGGGGGGGAACCACAACAGACACCCAGTGAGGCGGGTGGAGCTGAGAGAGCTCTGACAGAAACTGCTCTCTTTCAAGGACAGCTGTGCCAGAGCTTGTGACTGACCCAAGGTCACATCAGCAGATGCAAGTGGAGGAGTGGGGAATCAAACCTGGTTCTCCCAGATTAGAGTCCGCGCAGTCAACCACTACACCAAACTGGCTCTACACTACCGCACACTTAACCACTACACCAATCCTGTGCGTGTGCTAAGAACCACTGCCCACCTCGCATCGATGCCTCAATGAAGGCCATATTTCAAAACTCCGTTTCAAATGCACGTCAGTCGGCTTACTGAATAAAGTTCAAGATCTTTTAAAACAAATGTACAAAAGAAATACTCACTCTGTGTATAAATCCTCTAGCATGGCCACAATGATCACTATGAAAGAAACGGCAAAGATTTGGCATCCAGATCCAATCAGCGAGGAGAATATTAAAGGGTGACTGGAGGGTCTGAAGACGTCTCCGTGGACTTGCTTCCAACCATATTCATCACCCAAATCTCTGTCCTGCACAAAGAACACGGTTTAATATCAGTAGCTGCCAAAGAGAAGGAAACGGATGGATGTCAAGTAGGTTCAAATGCTTCCCCAAGCAGAATACAGGCCTGCATCTAACCACATGACTCCAAAGACTTACATGCAGACTAAACTCTCATTTGTTAGCGTTCAGCCTATCAGTGGGTTCATTTTCCAGCCACAATCTGTTGTTACATTTAGCAGTTCTAACCAAAGAGTGTTAACTTTATTACGTAGTTCTTTCATACAGCTGCTTCCACCTGGCTATTGCTCTGTGCTCCGGGCTCCGGAGTAGCCACACTAGTAGGAATAGCCGCAGCACAGGCCCAAATACAAGAACGTCCTGGGCTGGCTGGAGAGCTTTACACTCATACTTCTGCCCTTCTACTGATTAGAAAACCACTTGGGTTCTGGAGCAATTGCAGCCTGGCCTCCCTAGCAAACACACACACAAACACACACGAGCACATGAAGCTTCGTTATACTGAACCAGATGACTGGTCCATCCAGGTCAGTATTGTCTATTCAGACGGGTGCATTTCCATAATATCATGGGATTTTATAGAGTTTAAGGAAGTCTATAAAATGTTGTCTATTAATATTGCTTATGAGTATGTTTATTAGTTTTTATTCTAAAAATGGTTGGTCTAAATTATCTTGTAACTATATGTAATGTGTTTTATAGTAGCTGTCTGTACCGTTTGGCTTAAGACCTCTGGTCAATGAAGCTAGTAAAGGACAGGAAAGGAGACCGGTGCCAGCTCTGCAGCAGAGGCCTTTCTCATCACCTACTACCTGATTCTTTCCAACTGGAGAGGCCAGGGACTGAACCTGGAACGTTCTGCGTGGCAGGCAAGAGGCTCTACTCCTCTCCCACAGCAGCAAGGAACATCAGCCTGGCCCAAGCCATTGGTCAGAATGTAAAGAGCTAGAGGGAGCTTGCTTCTCCCTCCCTCTCAGCTGCTTTGATCTTCAAAGGTAAGGAGAAAGCACAGGCTGGTCTCCGTCTCCAGCCAGGGAACCACGGTCTTGCTGCAGGACTGCCCCCCTCCTCCCTGGCAAGAATGTGTTTTGAATGACTGCTTGTAACGATTTCATGTTTAACAGGGTGTGTGACTTTAAAAGTTTGGATGCATGGCTGTATGATAGTCTAGAGTAGTGGAAACAAGCAAGTGGTGTGATTGGTGAGTGACAGAGAGGGGGAGGGGTTTTGGAAATGATTCTGTGTAGATGAGCAGATATGTCAGTCAAGAGTGTCAGTTAGAGATGACAGTTGATGAAGTCAGTTAAGCTATGTATGAGAGTTGAAGGAGAGGCTTCCCTGTGTGGGTTGTTAAGTTCTATGTCTTAAGAGTTGAATAAGACAATTGATAAGTTTAGTTCATTCTGAAGTCTGAAGGAGAGACAGTCGTGTGTGTTATGAAAAGTTGAAGTATAAAGAAACAGTAACCATGTATGGCTTAAAGGGAAAAAAGTGTTTCAAAGTTGCATGCCCAGATCCCTGACAGTGGGAGAGAAAAGTGTGTGAAATATCAATAAATCTACTTTTAGTTAAGATACCAGTTCTGAAAGAAATTCTTCCCAGGAAACACATAGCCCCTCGTGAACACCTAAACCCTCGACTTACCTACCCAGTGACAGAAATATTATATTATAGAGGTTTGGAAAGCCTTAAATTTCCTGGTGGCAGCCGGAATACCCAGTAAAATAAAATAAAAGGAACACTTTTAAAGTAAAACCAGACCTCCCCAGTTAAGGGGTCGTCACACTGCTATTTGTTTTTATTGGACATATGGATTTTTAAACCCCTTGCTAAATTAAGTGCACACCTCTGCTTTCTCCTAGGGCTGAAGGCTTCAGAGCACCTTGCTCCGGAACAAGGACCTTTTCTAAAAGCGTGACTGGCCTTGCACGCATTCATGGAGGAGCAGGCTGGGGGTGGCCACACCGCACCGAAAGAAAGCAAAACGCAGGCCATGGCCTCACTAGCCAGACTGAAGCCAGAGAAACACAGACTAAGCAGGAAAGACTCAGGCCCCCAATCAGAATAGTCAGCTTTCTGCATCCGAGTTTCCTCACACAATGCTTGGACACGCAAAAGCAGCAGAAATCTGTGCTGCTAGTTGGGGAGAAAAGACATCTTGACATCTGAAATAAGTTTGTGACGTAGAGATCCAGAAACACTTTACAATTAGCTAACAAGATTCTCCTTACCATATCATCCATTTCTTCCTCTTTGCTGTAGCGAGCGTAATCTTTCCTCAACGTCCTCATTAAAATCATCGACACTAAGCCCACCAGGAAGATAACCATCATGAAGGAATTGAAGATGGAAAACCAGTGAATCTACAATTAAAATGTGGCATTGAACCTGTTAATAAGTTTGCTTTTCACCCAAACAGCAAAAAAGGCAGTCAAATGTAGCAAGCAGAAGGCTAAATATTCCTTGTTAGGCACACAGCCCCCTCTGGGGTTTCTCATGAGGTGAGCGAGACTTCATTGCAATGAATGAATCAACTCCTTTAGAGGCAAATTTTAAAATCCAAAGCAAACAACTCTGAACTGTGTTTTAACATTCACAGCCCTGCTAAGGTAAAACTGCAAAGCCAGAGCATCCTCTTAATGGCATTGATTCTTCCCCCAAAAGGACAATTTATTGCTTTTCCAGATCTCTAAATCAGGCTTAATTTTCGTCAATACATGCTCATAAACCAAATTCACAAGATCCTTATACTCCTTTGATACCATCATTCCTAAATACCTCATTGGTTTGTTATTAATCCTTGTGTTTTTTTGAAAGATGCAATCATTTTAAAAATGCAATACATTCACATAAAGCATAACAGCTTTAGTTTTTTTTAAATTTATTTTATATCTAGAAACTTCACTATAATCATTTAATATCCTAAGTAATTTTGGCTGCAGGTCGCCTTACATTGTTCATGGGCAGAGGCAGCCAGTGAGTGGCCTTCCCTCACCTTGGGTCTGTGTGGATTCACTAGTCCACCTCCTCCTTCAGTTCCCCTCCTGCTCTGGGGATGACAGGGCACCTCTGCGTGCAGGAAAATGGGGTGGGGAGGGGGTGGTAGCGTCAATGACCCTGCTCGTCTTCAGCAGTGGGGTCAGTCACCACCGCTTCTTCCACTGCCAACTGTATGAAGCCTTCTCCTCTCTTGGCTTTCCCCCGTTCTGCAATATTGGTTTTGAGATATGGTGACCAGAACTGTACATCGTATTCCAAATGAGGCCATACTATGGTGCCATACAAGGGCATTATAATATTTGCCATTTTAGTCTTTATCCCTTTCCTATAACCCCACAAAGAATTTGCTTTTTTCAATGATGCTGCACACTCAGTTGACTTTTTCATTAAGCTATCCATAGCAACCCCAAAATTTCTTTCAATCTTGGTCTCAAGCCAGTTCAGAATTCACCAGCATGTATTTAAAATTAGGATATTTTTTTTGTTTAAGTATGCATCACTGTACACTTACCAACTCTGAACTTCATCTGCTGCACTGTTGCTCACTCACCCATTTTGGACAGATCCTTCTGTAGTATACTCTTCTCATTTCACTCTAGTTAAAGCCTGAACATGCGGTATCCAGTGATCAACAATACACTCATCTTCAGATTTTAACCAGCAGTAGAATAAGTCAGATCATTATCAACAGTGATGTATATAAACTTTAAATGCAACTAAATTCAGAAAAGATACCCTGTGTTGAAAGAAAGATGGGTCAAGGTACTTGTCAAATCTATCTTCAAACTTCACATCTGATTTTTTCCATTTCACCTAGAGAGGGGGGAGGGAGAGAGAGAGGGGAAGAGGGGGGGGGG
>NW_015175450.1:90222-93789 GCF_001447785.1 Gekko japonicus
AGAGAGAGAGAGAGAGAGAGAGAGAGAGATTGAGATTTGGTTGTAAATCCACAGGGTCCCACTTTAAGGGAATAACATCCAACCAGCTAAGAAGTGAAACCAGTCTAAAATATACCCCCCATTCTACATGCATCATACAGGTCAAGGGCTGCCACATTTTCTCCCTAATAATAGAAAGCTAATTATACCAATGATGGAACACAGTATCAAAGGTATTACAAAAAGGACCAGACAAAAAAACTGAACTATTCGCAAAAATTAACGAGCCAATACTACTGTAGCCAGAAAAATTAACACAATATTAAGGTAAGTCTAACAAACAATACAGTATACAATAAATAACACATCAAATTGCATCTAAACGATGTGCTCCGGAATGACCAGTGTCGTTTCAACGTTCCTACTTCTGAACAAGATTGGATGAATGGATGAACAAAATGTCTCTGCTTTTTGTTGTGTCTAAGAAGTAGAAATGAAGCTTGACGCTTAAATGCTTCTTCTTGTGTAATCAGAGCATGCTCACAAATTACAAGCAGGTATTGTTCTTTTCAGGTAAAGTGCAAGAAAGTGAAGTGCCTTCCTGGCATCAGCCTCATGGTTTTCAATCTTCATGACTAGCAGAAATACAACAGGCGCCATTTTTTTCTGACCGCCGCACCTCGCTCTAGACTACCTGTCATGGAACTCTCAAGGACAGTGACCGCCAAGGGCCGCAAACTGTGGACTGGCCAGCAGTTGCCTCCATGTTCTTCACGTCCATTTTAGGAATAAAGCAGCCAAGAAGGAACTAACCATGTAAGGGAAGAGAACTGTACAAACTAGAGGACCAGGGGCCATCCAAACCAGACGAAAATTCTGCCAGGTGCAACTTGCCCAGTGGCTAGCCACACCTGGCGAGATGTTTGGTCCTATTAATTTTATTTCTTTGCCACCCCTGCCTTTTCATGCTTCTGGAAATGGACAGAGCCAGCAGGAAATTGCAGGGAACACAGCAACTGGCTCTCAGTGATGAGGACAGAATTAAACTAACCTCAGTCCATTGAAGAAGCTGCCAATTTACCCCCACTTTTGCCAAAATAACTTGGAAGTTACATATAAATTAAAAATTACTTACAGAATAAGACATCTGGATTTTGGTGTTAGGGACCAGTTTAACTTTCCCTTCGCTTGTCAGATTGACATCCACAATTCTATTTCCATTGTAACCTATTTCAAGTTTTTTGTAGGTCCAGAGATAGTAATCTTCTCCATTCTCATCTGCCTCCCCGACAATACCTTGGGGTGAGGTAGAAAGGAAGAAATTAACGTGCACAACTTCAGCGTATTTGTTACTTTTGATTCATGTACCCAAACTACCCTGGTGACCCAGATGTCCAGTGATGCCTCCAGCCACTGTAAGGACAGAAGAACCACAAGGATAGTAGCCCTGACCTGGGTCGCCCGGGAACGCCTGATCTCCTCACATGGCAAGAAGCTAAGCAGGGCTAGAGATGTAAGATTTCCAGAAATTTTGAAGCTCGGAAAAAACCCCGGTTTTTTTTGGGGGGGGGAAACGGAAATTTTCGGAAAAATTGGAAAAAATGCTACATTAGCATTTCTTTTGTCTTTTCTAGTTTGAAAGTCATTCTGTTACTTTAGAAACATAAAATATGACTATGGACATTTTTACTTGGCATGAAATTATCACAACTAGCATATTAAAAATATAGTGTAGCCAAACAATTATTACAAACAGAATACCCACCCACATGCAAAAACAAAACTGAAACCTTTTTCTTTTCTTCTGACAATCGCACCTCCTAAAGGAAGAAATGCATCTTGTTCTTGCATTGGAGAGTTCAGTTTGTAACCTAGATATATATATATATATTAGAAATGATTTGGAAAATATTTGAACACCTGGTCTTAAAATATTTTATTCATCATGTTAAAATAAAACATTCCATAATCAATTTTTTTTCTTTTCTTTTCTCAATTTTTCCAATTTTTCGGAAAAAAACAAAAAGGCTTCAGGAAAAAAACGGGGGGGAAACGGGTTTTTTCTGAATTTTTCCGGTTTTTTTCTGGGCCTTCACATCTCTAAGCAGGGCCGACAAGTATTTGGACGGGAGACCTCCAGGGAACACCAGGGCCGGGAGGCTGGAGGCAGGCTACCAAGCCACCTCTGGACGTCCTCCGTGCCCCAGTTGGAGTCGCCAGAGGTCGCCATGACTTCCAGGCATGGGCGCAAACACATTTTTAAAAATGCAAAGAAATACAATAAAACATCTGCAAAACCCCTTCTTCCTTTTCTACTAATTGTGGGCCCTGGAACATTCTTCTGATGACTGGGAAGCCTATGCAGAGTCCTCATCCACAGCTTCTATGGCTTCACCAAGTCAGTGTGTGTTAGTCTCTGGTGCCCTGTGTCTTTTGTTGCTTTGCCAGCTGTAGCCATTTTTGGAGAAATAAAATTTGGCCATGGTAAAAACCGTGCCCTAATCAGATTTAGGTATATGGAGTACTTTATCTTCTATAGATCTAATTCCCAACTGTGCCCCTGTGTGCGGATACTTATTTCCAGAGACGGACAGGACATGGAGGGAAAAGAGATTATCCTGCACACGTGGGCTGCTCGCCAGGTGTGCAGAAAAATCTAAAAGCTTTAAACAAACATAAGGGGGAGGTTAACAACAGCCAAAATGCAGAACACTGTTAACAGCCCCTGCGCAGAGAACGTCGTACATACTAAGCCGGGAGAACGTGCTGGAGAGCCCCAGGGAAGCCGCCGCCGCTGCCGTTTGGAACGCCAGGAGTTGGCTGCCTCGAGAACAACTGGCGCGGCTGCCAAGGCTCCACGTGCAAAAGATACCCTGGGAGCTGCCGCTCGTTTCACCCCCTCCGCCAACTGATGCCTGCCAGCCTTTGCCTCACCCGGCGAGGGGAGGGAGGGGAGGAGGTGTCTCAGCCAAGCCGGGCCGTGCCCTGTCCCCTCAGCCAACGCCCTGAAGCAACGAAGCGGTGCCCCTCCAGCTCTCCCCGCTGCCGCTCGGCCTGCTCCTCTGGGCACTTGGTGGGGAGCAGCCACGCCACTAGGGCAGCCACAGAGCGCATCAGCCTGGCCAGAGGAAGGGGAGAGAAAGGGAAGGATGTTTAGACTCCCGGGGGGGGGGGAGCAAAGGAGGGGGGGGAGTCCCCTCCCTGCAAGTTTCTCCCTTCCCTAACAGGGAACAGGGCAGCCCCCCCCACTCCCCAACAGTTTCCAACGGTGCAGTGTCCTCCTCCCGTGGCTCCTCCAGAAGTTGGCACTTCCTCCTTGGCCACTGAATCCTCTTCCAACCTTCCTTCTCCTGGCCCCCGCCCAGTAGGGACCCACAATAAACTTGCAGAGAGAGTATATCCATCCCCTCCCCCTCTTTGCTTCCTTCCCTCTTCCTCTTCTAACAATCTTCCTCCTCTTCCCCCCCCTTCCCTGTCAACCTGCCCCCATCCCTCCTTTGTCATTCTACCCCCCCTTTTCTGATAACCTACCCCCATTTCCCCCTTTCTCCAATTCCTTTTATCTGTCAACCTACCCCCCATTTTGCT
>NW_015175450.1:94033-105023 GCF_001447785.1 Gekko japonicus
CCACCATTGCTCTCTTCCCACCTCCCCCCCCCACCTTTGGCACTCCCCTCCCCCCCAACCTTGCTGCTCTCCCCACCTCCCTACCCATTGAGAGAGCTCTGCCTTTCAACAGCTGTAAGTCTGCTGGATCACAGGAGCTAAGTTAGTACTTCGTTAGTACTTGGATGGGAAGTCAAGGGTTGCTATGTGAAGGACGGTCATGGCAAACCAACTCTGTTAGTCTCTTGCTTAGGAAACCCACAGCGTTGCCATACGTTGCCTGTGGCTTGACAGCGCTTCCCACCACTCATGGTTGGAGAATAAAATTAGGATCTGGAAGACCCGGGTTAAAATCCCCACTCTGCCAAGAGAACCCCCCTAGCATGACATACAGTGGACCTGTGGGACTCACTGCAACACGTTTGGCAAAGGAGGCCAATTTCTTAGATGGCTTCAGAAGGAAGGACTTCTTCATACTACCTGAAGAACTTGGCTTATACCCCACCTTGGTCCCCACTCTGTCTCATGACAAGGGGTGTCTACATTTAGTCACTGTCACCGCACAGCAGTGTTGGGGGAGTAGCGGCAAGGCTCCAGGTTTTCACCGCTCCTGACAGGAGTGATGATCTGGTTGCCTCGCACCTTCCCCGGGCTGAGGGGACAGACAGACAGACAGACAGACAGACAGACGGATTAACACTATGTAGGGGAGCACACAAAACCTACACTGCAGTTATTGTATTTATTTATTTATTTATTAGATTTCTATACCGCCCTCCCAAAGGCTCAGGGCGGTTCACAGCGGCAAAGCCGGGATCTAAAATACAATAAAACACATAATAAAATACAATATTTAAACCACAGTAAGCGACCTAAAACACAATGCTACATCATCAATCAGGTGGAACGATCTTCCAACTTGGTGGCCAGCCATTTCCAGTATGCGGTCTCCCCGCTAAGCTGTTGAACTTCAGCCTGGGCATAACTGTCCCACCTTTGCAGGGCAGCCGATGATATACTATCTCGTTGGTAGGATAGTGGCGGCGGCGGCTCCTACTCAAACGCCTGGTGGAAGAGCTACGTCTTACAGGCCCTGCAGAACTGCACAAGGTCCCGCAGGGCCCGGATCTCCTCCGGGAGCTCATTCCACCAGGTAGGAGCCGCCACCGAAAATGCCCTGGCCCTAGTAGTGGCAAGCTTAACCTCTCGGGGACCCGGAGCTACCAGGAGATGGAAATTCCTCGATCGGAGTTACAAATTAAACCAAGCCACAACACATTACGCAACATTTTGTTACGGGTCCCCTCTCGAGACTATATGTAAACTTCACATAGTGCAAATGAACCGGCAAGACTTAACTGGGGGGCTGGCTGCATTTTTCAGGAGTCCGGTAAAAGTTCCTCGGTTCTCCTGGGCATTGCGTTCAGTGTAAAGACCTTCCTTCACCATTGCAATGGTCTTTCTTTTGTTCCTATAGTGGGGTTTTATAGTATTTTCATCCACTGCGTTGAATTATCTTCTGCTTTTAAACTGCCATTATACTGTTGTTCACATTGTTTCACTGGTACCAAATTTGCATTGTTTTATGGTTTAATTTTGTACTCTGCCTTATGGATAGCCTATAAATAATCTAAATAAATAATAACTTGTCAGATAACTCATAAATAAGTAAACTTGCAGATTACCAACCCTCTGAGATATTGAAGGAAATGAAAATTCAAAGTTCAGTAAAGAAAAGCTACCATGCGCGAATAAAGTAGCCGGCCATCTTTTCCCCATTTGTTCCTTGAAGTCCCACCAGGTCCTACTCTCTTCCCAGTGCATTACTAATTTCAGGCAACTGTTTAAGGATAAATGGGCTGGGTCAGCTGGTATGGAGTTTCGGGCTGGGTTGTCATCAGTATGCTGACGACACCCAGCTGTATCTGTTGATAAGTGGCCTGCTGGAAACTACTCCAGCTACCCTGGCTGAGAGACTGGAAGCAGGGGTTGGATGGCTGAAGCTAAGCTGACCGAAACTTAATCCATCGCAGATGGAGGTCCTGTGGCTGGGTCAGGGTGACCCTGGGGTGGGATGCCAACTTCCCTCTTTTGATGAAGTACCTCTAACGCCAGTGCCAACCGTCAAGAGTCTAGGGGTGATCCTGGATGCCTTCCTGTCAATGGAGGCACGGGTCGCCAATGTAACTAGACTGGCGTTTTTCCAGCTATGCCAGGCTAGGCAATTGGCTCCCTACCTGTTGCGCCAAGACCTAGCCATAGTGATCCATACAACAGTCACCTCCAGATTAGACTACTGTAATTCGCTCTATGCAGGGCTACCCTTGAGGCTGACCCGGATACTCCAGCTGGTCCAGAATGCCTTATGGGAACACCGATGACAGCACTTATTCCATCTGTGCTCCACCAGCTGCACTGGCTTCCAGTTGAATTCTGGGTCAAGGTTATGGTACTGACTTTCAAAGTCCAAAAGGGTACAGGACCAATGTATGTATCTGAGGGATCATCTCTCCTGGTATGTCCCCCAAAGGGTGCTCTGTTCAGCTGGTAACAACTTGCTGGCAATCCCCAGCCCAAGGCCACATGACTGTCCACAAGCTGGTGAAGCACTCTGCCCAATGAGACCCAGGCCCTACAAGACCTGAAACAATTTAGCCGGGCCTGGAAGATGGAGCTGTTCCACCAGGCACATGACCAAGGATGAGTGATGGCTTCCCACCTTGGAACTGCCCTTTACTTTGCCTTCTAGTGAATAATGAATATTGTGACTTTTGGGATTGCTGATTTTAACCTAAGTTATATTCAGTTATGTTGATTTTAAATGTTGTGACCCACTCTGAGCCCCATTGCGTAGGGAAGTTTAAATGTCTTCAGTTCCCTCGTTGAGTTGTGCCATGGTGGCAGTCCAACTCATCCAGTGAACTGAACACATTTAAATTTTAATGGCTTCAGTTCACTCGTGGAGTTGCATCACCCCGGCAGCCTGACTCTGCAACTGAAATTCTCCATTATACCCTATGGGGACGGTCCCCATGGGGTATAATGGTATTCAGGAATACTGATATTTTTCAGGTCCAATAGATCCAAATTGGTAAAAAAACATTTCTTTTGCACATCCCTAATGTGCAAGTGCAAGGGTGGCTCAAGTGGTTAAGACGCTAAACTGCAAGCTGTGGAAGGTCGGTAGTTCAGCAGTTCGAGACCCGGGTGCCGCATGACGGAGTGAGCTCCCGTCTCTAGTTCCAGCTCCTGCCAACCTAGCAGTTCGAAAGCAAGAAATGGCTAGTAGATAAATAGGTACCACTTCGGTGGGAAGGTAACAGCGTTCCATGCGCCTTGGTGTTTAGTCATGCCGGCCACATGACCACGGAAACATCTTCGGACAGCGCTGGCTCTTCGGCTTTGAAACGGAGATGAGCACCGCAATCCTAGAGTCGGATTTGACTGGCTTTCGAGCAAGGGAACCTTTACCTTTTTAATAAGACACACTTTTTTTTTTTTTGGCTCAGTCTTTATTTCCTGTTTCTTCAAAGTCTCCAGCAGTCACCCAGATAACTCACAAAACTGGTAACAATACCAGGGGTACATGAAACGTTCCTGCGGCCTTCCTTGTACACAGATAGCCCGAATGGTTCTCCAGGTGTGACCAGGCTCCCAAGGGAGGTGAAGGGAACTGCCTGGAGAGGCTCCGGTTTCTGTGTAGCCCTTGAACACTGGAACAAGAGACAGAAGCAGTGGCATCACAGGTCAAGGCCACTACAGACCAGGGGCAGGTAGTGTTGTGGATCACAGTGTTATGCTTCGCAGAACAGGTCCCAGCTTTTGAAGTTTCACCACAGACAGCAGCACAGAAATGGAGTGGACCTTTTCTACATTTACATCTGGAATTATCTCTTTGTATCTTGGGAATAGCAGCCTGCAGCTTTACATTCATGCACTCCGATTCTGCGCAGGTTTACCGCTAAGTCCTAGCAATTCTCTGTTAGCTGCTGTCCCCTGGCCGTCGGGAGTCACTCACTCCACACGCTGTGCTGGGATGCAAGATCAAAGAATTCAAACTTACACACTGCTCCTCTCCCGGTTCCAGCAGAGCTTGCAACGCAGCCCCTCAGCGCCCAGGGCCAGCCTGATGATGGTGCTGACAACAGCCGAGGGTGTGGCAGCTGCCGGCTACTACCAGCTCCGTCTATCCGGCGCGGCCGCCATATTAGACCCGTCCAAGACAGCTGTCGCCGGCTACCGATGCAGCTGCACCTGCCCCGTGCTTCATTGCCTCCTGCTGTTCACGACCACCACCGACGCAGCTATGCCTGCCATAGGGCCACAGGAGCGGGAACGCCAACTGTGGAGCCTGGGGAGGATTCCTACACCCCCTGGAGCCAGCCTAGTCACCCGCAATTCTGTCAGTCTGCTGCTTCCATTTACACATCAATTGCAGGCTTTGTCAGTGCTCCTGAGGACAGAAATCCAGTCCTGGCTTCACTGAGCACCTGGGGGAAGCCAGGCTCTTAGAGGTCCCCGGGGACCCAAGAAAGTGATCGCCTCCTCCTCGCAATGCCAGATAGAAGCCTGGAGACTCCTGCACTGGAGTGAAACCTGGACCAGAGGACTTACAAACAGCAACCAGGTCTCTACATTAACCGTTACCTAGTCAGAAGGCTGTCAGACTTAAGTAATTTATATTTGATATCATTCTGCTATTTAATTGTAAGTTAGTAAAGGTAAAGGTTCCCTTGCTTGAAAGCCAGTCAAGTCCGACTCTAGGGTTGCGGTGCTCATCTCCGTTTCCAAGCCGAAGAGCCAGCGCTGTCCGAAGACATTTCCATGGTCATGTGGCCGGCATGACAAAACACCAAGGCACACGGTACCTATTTATCCACTTGCAATGTCTTGCTTTCGAACTGCTAGGTTGGCAGGAGCTGGAACTAGAGACGGGAGCTCACTCCATCATGCGGCAAACTCGGGTCTCGAACTGCTGAACTCCCGACCTTCCACAGCCTGCAGTTCAGTATCTTAACCACTTGAGCCACCGCAGCTCCCAATTGTAAGTTAGCATTGTAATTAATTGGTTGCGTAAGTTCTTATGGGGGGGGGGGGGGAAATGTAATTAATTGAAGGGGTTAAATTGTTAATTTAATGTAATGTAATGTAATTTAATGTAAGTTAGCATTGTAATTAATTGGTTGAGTAAGTTCTTATGGGGGGGTAATGTATCTAATTGAAGGGGTTAAATTGTTTGTATTAATTAGTCAATTAATTACTAGGGTTGGAATTAGTCAATTATTAGGGACCAACTATCCTATTGTTGGAATTTGTTTATTTATATTTGGCTTATCTGACAAATTGGGGTTAGAATTTCAGCACAAATTGGTTTATTACTGGCCTTTATTTATTTCACTGACCAGATGAACTAGAGTAATTCTGTACCAAATTGTTAGATTAATTGAGATTTGATAATCTATTAGGATCATCTAGATTTATTAGCACTGGGAGAACTGTTACTATTAGCAGCACCCTCATAACATCAAACCATCAGACAGCATATTAACGGTCTGTGGCTCCAGCAAAGACCACTAACCGGCGATGACTGGGCAGGAGACAGTCCCCACGGGGTATAATGGAGTACTCCAGGACATATCAAAGATTACAGCCAGAGGCTCTGAAATAACATCTGCAATTACTTTTAGCACCCTGGGATGCAAGCCATCCGGCCCTGGAGATTTGAAAGTATTTAATGCAGCTAGATGCTCTCTAACCATTTCCTTACTTACTCTGGACTGGCAGTTTCTCCTTCCTTCATATGCCCTGCATTCTTCAGTTTGCATACAGCTCGCCTTACGGTTAAAGACTGACACAAAGTGAGAGTCGAGTAATTCCACTTTGTCTTCATCCCTTGTTAAGGCTTGACCATCTTCCCCTAGCTATGAGCTTACTCCATCCCTGTTCTTTTTGCTCCGAACATCGGCATAGAAATTTTTCTTGTTGTTTTTAGCATTCCTCACAAGCCTCAGCTCCAGCTGTGCTTTAGCCTTTCTGACACCATCCCTACAGATTCGAGCCTGCTTCTTGTACTCACCCTCAGTAATCTGACCCTCCTTCCATTTCCTGTACATTTCCCTTTTTAGTCTCAGCTCTTCAGAGAGTTCCTTGTTCAGCCACCTTGGCTTCATTACCAGTCTCCCACCTTTCTTTCTTACTGGGACAGTTTGCAATTGTGCCTTAAGCACTTCATTTTTCAGCATCACCCATCCTACCTGTGCAGATTTCACCCTCAGCATTTCCAGCATTTCCACGGGATCCTACCTAATATTTCTCTGAGTTTTTTGAAATCAGCTCTCCTGAAGGTTGGACTTGATGGCCTGCATGGCCCCTTCGAACTCTGTGATTCTATGATTCTGTGGCTTGAGATAGCTCTATTGATAGCCCATCTACTGCTGGTGATTTGTTTCTCCCAACTGCTACACTTTCTAAAACTGCAGGTTCTTCTTCAATAGATTATTCTTTGAAGGAACTTGTCATCCTTAAGTAACTATGGTCATGAAAGGAGGAAAATTTTGTGGTAAGCACCCAACAATCAGTTGGCCAGAGTGAAGGAACACAGGAGAAGATCTTGGGCTATATACTGCAGGCAGCAGCATATGACTGGCTGCCTGGAACTACCTTGTTCCTATAACTGTGAGGTTCTAGAGTGTTAGAATCCCAGAGTGAACAACTGTTGTAACAGAACGGATCCCCAATCCAGAGTGATACAGCAAGAATGACTTAGATAGATGGATGGGAAACTAGGTATTTACTACAGCTGTTGAAACGTCACCCATATTCTACATAAGCAATTTTCAAAAATAGGAAGGAAATTGCCTGAGAAGTTTTTAGAATTTCCAAGGAGCAGTGATATCATTACAGAGTGAGGGGGCCCATGTGAACTCGTGGATGTGGCAGGGAAATCTGTTTATCCCACCCAGCCGTCCTCTACCACCCTCCGTCTCGTTCAGGTTCTTCTTTCCTCTGCCTGCCCATGCTTCTCCCCATTTGTTTGCTGTTTTCTGCATGCCCACCTAGCAATTCAACCAGCTTGTCCCCCCAAAACTCCTTTTTCCTTCCCCCTCACACCCTTCTAATCACTGTGTTAAGATTACCAAGACATGGGGGAAGCACTGTATGCTGCTCCTGGGGGCCTGTGTACATAATGTGCAATCGCTTCTGCAACATCGTCCATATTCTTTTTGATCGGTGCCTTCCATGAATGACTAATATGAAGGTACTACTAGCAAGTAACCTTATCATTAGGTTGTTAGCCAGCTGCTGGCACCTAGCAAGAGGGATGCAATGCATCGGCATGACATTGTTTCCAGGGCAAACCCAGAAGTGATGTTACAGCTCTCTAGGGTTCAGCAGAAACTCTATAAGTTTTGCCACAGAGTTCCTGTTGAACCCTAGAGTGGTGTGACATCAATTCCCAGTTTGCCGTGGAAACAATGTTATGCCATCAATGAGGTGGTGATTTTTGTTTTATTCTGGAATTAGGGGCCGTCAGCAGGAGGTATCCCGGCTATAGCAGGAGACCTGGCAAACACAAGAATGACTTTTGTTGGTTTGGAGTTCTTGCTTCTGCTGTTACTGTGCCTTTCATTTTTGCAAACGGGGGAAGCACGGGATCCTGACTTTATGACATCAGTGCAAACCCTTATATAGCAGTGGCCGGTGCAACTAGACTTCAGAACTGCAGCACCAGCTATTTAATGGTTAGAGATCAAGGACACTTCTGCCCAAAGTGGGAACAACTAGCTATGGAATCTTCACCATAACTTTTGATCCTGAATTGCTGGATTTTTCTGTCCAGGTGCAAACTGTACATCTGCTTATCTTTCTCCTCACACCTTAAGGGGCTCATGCCAGTCGCCACAGCTGCTTCCTTAGCAGAGCATGAGGCAGGGTGCAAGACCTAGCTGGACAGCTGCAGAGGAAGACACAAAGCTGAAGCAGGGAGAGAAAAGGTGCCGCAGGCCACACAGCAGGATGCCCTCCAGGTTTGGACTCTCACACTATAAAGGAAACATTTCTTACCCCATATTGGCAAGTCGTCTATGTACATCTGGTACCAGTAGTGATTTTTGATGGCATATACAAATGCGTCTCTTGTTGGTTTATCCAACTCTTTTTCACAGTAGGTGGTCTGCATTACATCCTCTGTGGAAATTGACACAGTGTGTTAACAGGATATTCATGGAACAAGGCATATTATTTTCTATTCATTGTTTTTAATTGTTCATGTTTAATTTATGATGTACAGCGCCCTGAGCCCTCCGGGGGGTGGGGGTGGTTTATAAATTTAAACAATAACAACAGATCCCCACTATCACTGTAGCAAGGGGATCCACCAGCCAAATAGGGTCCTTGCCTGTTTCAGTCTAACACCCACCGGTCTTTTTACGTTGCTCTATTTCCGCCAACAAAGCTTCAAAAATCCATGGATGGGACTCAAATGCTCCAGCGCATTTCATTTTAACCAACTTGGGTTTTGAATGTAAACTGCTATAACAACTCAACTTCCCATCAGCACAACTACACAAACCCTGACCTCCTCCTCAGACAGAACAACTGCATTCTTTCACATACAGAGCACAAAAACATGGAAGAAAAAAATGGGAGGAAAGTTTCCCCCGAGTGTCAAGAGCAGTGAATATGCAGATTCTTGGTTCCGTCTGTACATGTGAAGCCGCCTTATACATAACCACATCCTCTGTCCATCAAGGTCATCATGGCCTTCTAGGACTGACAGTCGTTCTCTTTCACAATATCTACTAGCTCAGGGGTGGCCAGACGGTGGCTCGGGAGCCACATGCGGCTCTTTCACACGTATTGTGTGGCTCCCAGCAGGGCAGCTGGGGAAGCGAAGGGGAGGCGTGCTTTCCCACCCTTCCCATCTATTTGCTTTCTTTGTTTCTCTCTCTCTCTCTCTCTCTCTCTCTCTCTCTCTCTCTCTCTCTCTCTCTCTCTCTCTCTCTTTCTTTCCACCTCTTTCCTTCTTTCTTTCCACCTCTCTCTCTCTCTTTCACACACACACAAATAAATATCATTGGACAAACAAATATCATTAACAATATCTGTTTTTACCCCTTTTGTTTTTTATTTTTGGCAGTCTCATTTAATGCTAATAAAGAGCTAATGTGCATATTTTAAAAATAAAAACGTGCGTAATATTCATGTCCCGCAGCTCTCAAACATCTGATGTTTATTCTATGTGGCTCTTACACTGAGCAAGCTTGCCCACCCCTGTACCAGCTGATCCTTCAGTGCTTCGGTTCTTGTGGCCCTTTCTTAGACACCCAGGGAAATGCCGACTGCCACTTTGGGGTCAGGAAGCAATTTTTCTCCAGGCCGGTATGGCCAGGGATCCTGGAGGGTTTTTTGTCATCTTCTGGGTGTGGAACAGCAGTCACTGGGGGTGTGGAGGGGGACGTATTTGTGAATGTCCTGCCTTGTGAAGGGGGTTGGACTAGATGACCCTGGAGGCCCCTTCCAACTCTATGATTCTAGAGATGCCTGGGGTCGCACCCAGGACTATCGATATGCCACGCAGATGCTCTACTGCTAAACTGTGGCCATGCCCCATCTGGCTAAAAAGTTCTGAAATAAATACAGAAGTGTACCAACTTATTTTTCATCTCCAATCTCAAGATGCCACAGAGAAATGTCAGGTCTTCCATTTAATGGGTCTAGGTTCCATATCATCCTACTTCTCTGGGTGTACGAGGAGGACAAACAGACAGATTTCTCATAGCTATCCGCTTTCTCTCTTGCTGCCAAAGTTAGCCAGCAAGATACTGCTGCAAAGGCTGCCTTTCACAGCAGAAGGACAAAGCCTGTTTGCTCTCAAACCACCCAGGACAGGCTGTCGTCATGTTCCCTTGGGCCATTTCTGTGACCTCAGGCAGTCAGAATGCTGTGAAGGGGGGAGAAAGAAATGACTAGATGGAGGCACTGTGGGAAAGACTTCCACAGGCCGAGGAAGAAGGGGATGCCACAGATGGGCATAGAGAGCAGTGCACCAGGGAAGAAACACAGCGCGGCGTAGCTGTGGGGAGCTCTAAAGATGGGTGGATGGAGACTGGAAGCCTATGGAGGAGGGCCTTGTGCCAATTGGCCTGCCAAGAGCTATACTGCTGTTTGCTTCACTGAAATAGGCTGAATTAGCTTTTAAGTCCACTGTACATTTCCTGTGCAGACTTAATTTTTCTTCTATAGTAATCTGCAGCCAGCTTTAAGAAAAATCAGGATATACATTTAAAGAGGTGTGTCATAAGGTCTACATAACAGGAGAAGATGGATTTTGGCAGCAAAATATTGAGTCAAGGCGAGAGGGGTGAAATACGACAAGGCCTCAGAGAAGAAGTTTATGGCAGCCAAGGCAGGTGATCACCAGAGCATGCTCTGGTTTTAGCCAAGGGAACAGAATGTAAGAGGCAAATTGTGCTGAATTGTAAGAAGCAAAATGACTCGTCAGCAGATTAATTAAGTCAATGCTTCATGCCTCACTGACAGCTGAGACGGTGCTGATGCTGATAGGTTGAGGGCAGCGGAGGAGAGGAAGGCTTCCGAGGAACAGGAAATAGTTCTGTCCTGAGAGGGCGGAGTTAAAGGCAAGACTGGCAGGCAGAGACAGACAGAAAGGTCTGGATGGAAAGGGACGGCCAGATGTCATCAGTACATCAGGCTGGTTGAGGTCCCTAAGACAGCCAGGTGCACAGAAGTCCACTGGGAGTCAAGAACAGAGCCCCAAGGATCCCTGGGCAGAAGGAGAAGGCTAAAGAGGCGCATGCCCCAGTGAAGGCACTAGGCGGGTGAAGAAGCAAGAACAAAGTCATAAAGGTGCAAGAACAAAGTCATAAAGGTCTTTGGCACCGAGGGGATCAAACAAGGAAGCTGCCACAAGGTTTTTATGGCTGACTGCTGTAATTCGTAGTCTCGAGATGGCCTTTGTTTTCTTCAGCACATAGTTCAGAAGCTTGGG
>NW_015175450.1:105071-117004 GCF_001447785.1 Gekko japonicus
AGAGTAAAGACACACACACTAAGGCAGGACTGCAATTAAACTGTTATGCATGAGGACCATGAAGAAATACTCCAGTGAAGTACTGCTTGATCAGAGGGGCTCTCACGGGCACGAGAGTGCAGGGGGGGGGGGAGAGGTTACAGCAGAGCTGCCGATGCAGCCAAGTGTCAGACTCTGTGCCCTTTGCACCCCAGGATCCAAAGGCCCACCAAGAGCAGCGTGTCTGATGTCGTGGGCGTGGGCTCCAGTGCGAGGAGTGGCAGGCGGTGACCCTGCATAGCTAGCTGGGTAATAGGCAGCTACCTAGATTGGGCAGGGAGGCCCTGCTGCCCTTCCGCTCTCCTCCCCCTTCACTTGGCAATGGGGCTCAGCATTGCCAGACCAGCAGGGGGAGGAGCGGCAAGGGAAAAGAAAGAGAAAACCTCCTCGCAGGTCAGCAGACCAAGGCTCTAAATTTGGCCCCCGAGAACAGAACAGGATTTCACCCTGCAGAAACGCTCAGCCTGATGCATCACCACCCATATGTGATGTCCTCATTAAGGGAAGAATTTGGCACAACTAAGAACTGCCCAGACAAAGAGCTTTCGTAGCCACATGTTTATCCGGCTTTCCAGGCTGTACGCTCCAGAGCTAGCCTCTCTGGACGACACAGAAGGTGAGCTTCGGGTGGAGTCCTCAGTCAGGTGAAAGGTTATGTGCCAAATCTGCTCTGGAGCTCCAGTTGTTCACTACACAGTTTGGTGTAGTGGTTAAGTGCGCGGACTCTAATCTGGGAGAACCGGGTTTGATTCCCCACTCCTCCACTCGCACCTGCTGATGTGACCTTGGGTCAGTCACAAGCTCTGGCACAGCTGTCCTTGAAAAAGAGCAGTTTGTGTCAGAGTTCTCTCAGCCCCACCCACCTCCCAGGGTGTCTGTTGTGGGGAGGGGAAAGGAAAGGAGTTTGTAAGCCGCTCTGAGACACCTTTGGGTAGTGAACGGTGGGGGATACATCCAATCTCTCTTCTTCTTCTTCTTCTTTAGCCCCAAGAAGCTGGAAGACCAGAACAAAGGCACAACAAGGAGGGGCTATTTGTTCTCAGCAGGCTCAGGTTGTGCAAACCTTCAGATACTGATTCTTTCTTTTCTTTCTTTTAAGAACTCAAATAACATGGTGTTTTAAAGACCATGTTTCAGGGAATGCTAGATTTTTCAGGTGGTTATTAGATATTCCTAAATGAAATGCTCATTTGCGGAGAAAGTGCTCCTCTGACAGACCGCTGGCCCACCCACTACGGATCACTTCTGGCAGCTGTAGCGGAATGCTGAGCGTGTTATTTAAAATAGCCACAGCCCACTTCTCTACCAAGCTGGAGCCAACACAACTCACAACGGATTAAAATTACAATACTCAATTAAAATCTTAAACATTAACCCTTAAAGACAAGACATGACTTACTAAGAGAAACCTAAGAAAAAGAAGCCACTGAACAACACCATGGAAGCGTCACCCAGAAAACTCTGTAAATGACTTCCCACTGACGGCCCTCTCAACTACCTTGCCCAAGTAGGACAAACTGGCCGGTAGTTCACCAGTTCTGCAGGAACCAAGGATGGCTTCTTTAAGAGAGGGCGGACCGTAAGAGACTGCTATGCCAGTCCTCCACAACGAGCAGCCAGGGGGCATAGGATCCCACAGGGCTGCCTGGAGCCACATTAGCTCCATTTGGCTCCACAGGCAAGCTAAAATATGCTCGCCGCCCAAACCAGGTTGGGGTGGAACATTCACGTGGGCCTTCAAGGCATAGTGGTCCGACCATGGCACCACCACGGCAGTGATCCGGTCCACCCTAACTCCATCCACAAAGATCAAATCCAGCATGTGCTGGATCCCCAGTGAGTGGGGAGCATTACATATTGGGAGCGTCCCAGCGCTGCCATGGATGACACTGGGTCCGCCACCTCCATCAGACAACAAGACAGGTGGCTAGATTATGTGCCCAGGTTTACAAGGAGCGTAAAATGCATGGCAATTAGATTTTCTAATTTTTATCTAAATTATACATAAATGTGATGTGTGTGTATCTTTAAGTAGGTGGCTTTCCGTTCTACTGTGATGTATTTAACCTTGAGTCCTCTCAAATTTATGTCGGCATACCACCCAAGTATTTCCACCTGATCGTCACTTGTGCTGTGCCACAATATGAACAGTTCCTTTCTCTCACAACACCATCTCCATCTTCGGGCTGTGCCTTTTGCTGTCTCACTGCTTGCAAAGGAATCTCCTCAACTTGTCTGGGTTTTGAGAAGTTTGTCATTGTCTGTAATTGAGAGGCCAGAGCTTCAGCGACCGGGCAGAGTTCAACAGCCTTTTTCAAAGTAAGGTCAGTCTCTTTCAAGAGTCTTTCTTTAAATCTGTCCGGAGCACTAAAGACCAACTTATCTCTGATCAACTTCTCAGAAGTCGAGCCAAATTCACAGCTGGCAGCCTCTAGTTTGAGTTCAGTTGTAAATTGTTCCACGGACACACCCTGCCCCCAGTTATACGTCCAAAAACAATAACGCTCAAATATCAAAAATCTTCTATGGAGGACAATATTTCTTAAACTCCGCAAGAACCTCATTTAACGTCTTTGGCCCTCCGTCCTCAAAAACAAATGTGTTATATATCCTCATGGTGTCTTCGCCAATCACACTTAGCAATATAGCTATTTGTCTCTTATCTGGCATGTTATCAGTGGCTCTGGCAATTAAATAAAATTGGAAAGCTTGCCCCCACATCTTCCAATTTCCTGCAAGATTACCAGTCAAACGAAGTGGAGGGGGCGGCCGAAAATAATCCATCCTTCTGACACCAGGTATGTTATGCGTTTTCATTTTTTTATCCCTAATTGGTAGTCTGAATATCCTTTGTCATTTTGGAGGGAGAGATGTGATGTGTGTGTATCTTTAAGTAGGTGGCTTTCCGTTCTATTGTGACGTAGTTAACCTGACAGAATGGGGAGGGTCAGTTGACTCTCAGGCAGTGTGATGTTGTTCTTCGGTCTCTGTTCTTCTCGTCTCCTTCTACTAATAAAGCTATTGCATAAACAACGACTGGGTGTTGTTGTTCACCAGACGAGGCAAATCGCTGCAGAACACTACACTGTATGGCTGTCTTATTGTATCTCCATGTCACAGATTTTTAAATGTCAGTATGCCACTGTTGGTTTTATCTCATATTTCTTATTCAAATGTGTTTATGTAAAATGATTGAGTGCACTGGTCGTTCACTGTAACAATACATTTGATTGACTGATGGCAAGGTATTGGCTGGTGCATTGGGCAGTTGGTACACTAGCCAAATAGCCAAACTCTCCCCAGCCTCCCACACAAGGCTGATGTACTCTATGCTGGCGATCCTTGGTGGTAGGAGTGCCCTGAAGGAGTAAGCCTCCCAAATGAATAGAACCACTCCTCCCCCCGCCCCCAATCTGTGATTGGTGAAGAACTGAAAACCTGTGAGGAGCTAATTGGGAGAGAGCAACTGTCTCCCCTTTTCGAACCCAGGTCTCGGTCATGCACACCAGGTCATCACCCTGCTCCTGCAAGAAGTCCTGGAGGACCGTGGTCTTATTATTTATGGACTTGGCGTTGCACAACACCAATGTTGGAGGGAAGTTATTAGCCCTAGCCCCGCTGGCAGCAACCCTTGGGATGGGACGCAGGCTGAAAGAGGATCAAGCCTATTTGTTTGTCAATCCCCTTCCTTTGTAATCCTGCCTGGTCCCATTGCTATACTTTCCCCTCCCCAGGAGCACTGGAATTCCTAGCCCAGTAATCTCCCCTCAACTGATGGCCTTCACCGGGAGCCTCAGACTACGGGTGTGCATTCGACTATAGCCGAACTGAAAGGATACCCGAAAAACAACCAGTCAGCTGTTGGGTTTAAATACCTTTCTTTCCCTCCCCAAGGTTAGAGAGGGAAAGACAGGCATTTTAAATGTGCCTGGGTTCCCTGCCTGCCCTTCTCCAGCTAGGACATGTCTGCTAGAGAACGGAAGGCGGGGAGTGAAATTGACAGGGAAATCTGTAGGGGCTACCATCAGGAAAGAAGGCATTTTACCATGCCTCCTTTCCCTCTGGTGGTGTAAATCAGCCCTGAATGTATTCGGCAATACCGAATATTTCCCCAATCCGAATACCTCACCAGTGTTGGACTGGGGAAATTCGGCATTTACCGATATTTTTCGGGTCTGATTTACCCAAAGATGAAAAATACCGGCCCATTTTTTTTTGCATCCCCCTACCTCAGACCAACCAATAAACTAACTGAGAGATGTTCAATTTTGTATATATAGCTCCTAGCACGTAACAAAATTTAATACATTCTACAGGATTCCTGTGCCCCTAGCCTAGTATAAATTGTCCTTTCACCTAATCCCACTAGTATTCCATGGTGCAACAAGAGTCCTGTAAAATTCAGTATCCCTGCCACCAATTTACTGATGGCTCTGCTGCTGTAATATGCTCAGCATAACTTTGCACACTATGATAATCCAGAAAAAAAAGAAATTCACCCTATCTTTGTAATGTCCACATCCCATACAGATAGTAGGCAGAGTGGAGATTCTGAAGGATGCCTTTGTTTGAAGTAAAGCACATTCACCCTCCCCACCTGCAATACGTCCTTTTTAAAAAAACTACAATAAGGGACTGGACATGGGAGGCCAGATGCAGCTGCTCCTGTGCAAGTTCGGCAGACAATTTGTGTTCACCAACTTCCAATACTGGTTAACAGCAAACCCTAGCCCGCATTACCCATCCTTAAAACTAGTGCTAATGTAAACTGTAGCCATATAGTGAAGGCAGATGGAAATAATTCACACAAGGGAGGGGGAAAGGCAGTAGGCAATCTCTGCTCCTGAAGTCTTAATGATGACCAAGTCTGCACACATGGTTCAAGCTATAGATATAATATCATATTGTCCCTAATAAGCAGGGATTCTGTTCTACAATCTTGAGCAAACATGGTTGCCCTTACCTGTAACAGCTATTCATCGACATCTCCTGTGCACACATTCCCTCCCTCCTGCCCCACTGTAAACTCTCAAAAGGGGGGGGGGGGACACGGACCATGGATGCACTGATTTATCTATCATTTGTCTAAGCTCGCAGTGGCTTGGCAGGAACTGAGGGAATGGGGGCGGTCCACCTCTAGACCACGTGATGTGTTTGGCAGGAAAACCAGCGCATGTACCATCTCCCTGAGGTGGACTGCCCCATTTCTAGGAGCTTAAAGCTAGAGAAAAATCTCCCATGGCCGGCCTGCGAAAGCAGAGTCCCCAATGTGGGGGTGCACAGCAAGACAAAAGATGAACATTCACTGACAAGTTTCTGAAAATAAAGACGTCTCTTCTTTTTTCTTTAAACATTTAAGAGTGGGATGGTAGTGGATAATTTCAGAAAGCGCTAGTAAAAGCAATATAGGGTGGTTTTTACCTTTGAACTTAATGTCCAGACCGCTGAACTCCAGCTCAACACCTTGAAGTGCTTCTCCCAGTGTTTCGTGGTAATGATCAATGCTCTTTTTTGATCCTCCACAAAAAGGGAGAGAGAAATATTTGTAGGTTTCTTGGCGATTGTGGTATGGTCCTACAGTGTTCATCCACAAAACAACTTCTTCTTTGTCTTGGTACTGAAAAGAAAGCATATGTATAAGAATGAGGAACTCATTACAGCCAAACAGGTACTCACGAGAAAATGTGGAATGAATGCTTCAAAGACACCTTTCTATGCTGCTCTTGCCTGTCACGGGGCAGCAAAGGGCAGGCTGAGCAAAGCGGCCACAAGCCGGTTGTCCTTTCACCCATCCATCTTTCTCCTGCCCTTTGTGTCTTAAGAAACACAGAGCGGCTGGCTTTAATTTAAGGATAAGGTGAATACATGCAAAGGCTTGGGAAGTCTTTGAAATTATCTTCTACCTTCAGCAGTATCACAGGATCCTGAGGTCTAGGTCAATTTGAGCATGCTTCTCCAGCAAGAATTCAGAGGTTTATCAGCTTTGTTGTGGAGAAAATTTTTTAAGTTCTTTAAGGATATGTTCCTCCAGTCCTTTTTCTTTTGTTTCTCCCCCCCCCCATTTTCCCATATTTTTTCTTCAACTTTATTTTCACATATGAAAATCTTAAAAGTTTATAAAAAACAATTATTAAGCAGTCCCTTTAAACAAAAAAAGAATTCAGTCACTTATCACTGTACAACATGAACAAATCTAACAACACTGTCTTTCACGGAGAAACAAACAAGGAAAAACTTTGTGCAAATGCAAAACGTACACACATTTCTCATCTTGATTGCATTTCCCATACATTGTCCCCCATAAAGGACCCCAAGTAGCCTACATTTTTAGATGTGAATACCCTGCCCTCTTCTTGCTAGTAATTCAAACAGCAGCATCAATGGCATAGAAGTTATTTCTTGAATTTGTCTGCCTGGTAATTACAACATGAAAGTGTAACTCAGTTCTTCTCTAAGTTCTCCCCTGCTTCCCGTTCAGTGGCCGCTTCCTTCTGATGCTATGTTTTGATATCACATGAAATCATCCTCTCCCCAAAACTGCATCCCTCACCCCTCAGCCAAGGATTTTGTATCTTGACTGATGGCACCGAAGAGCCACAAAGCCAGTCAGTCTCTCTCAACACTTGGCGCCTGGCCCAGCTGCCATTCAAAGTGTTCTACTCAAATCTCTGAGTCATGCCGAACAATCCTGTCACCCCCTTTGGGGAGGGGGGGGGAGCAAACTGAATGCCTTTGCACAAAACAAAGTTATCTGTGGAGATTCTGCAACTCAGCAAGTTTGGCTTCAACCAGTTTGGGAGAATAGCCAGGTAAGAACCCAAGTTATTTAAAGTCAAGATGGATAAGAAAAAGTAATAATGAAAAATTGTCTTTAAATTTTTGCTACAATAAATTTATCTTTAAAACAACCTGGTTTAAAATTAAATCTGAACACGGCTACAAAGCAGTTTTGTTGGGGCTGGGAGTAAGAGGATAAAACAGATGGCGCTTTACACCTCCAGGTTCCTCATAGCAAATGAGAATATCAAATCCCTGGGTACTCAATACTTGGACAATTTGGAAACTATGATGCAGCAAATTGTGGATCTGATACTTAAACTGAATAAGACCTGAGCAACTGGAGCAAATACAACACTTCCTCGTTTGGATGCAGTTCTGTGTTAAAGACGAAATATCACTTAGAAAACCCATGCTTCTTTCTGGCCATCTCCCTTGCTGGTAAATCCTTCATTATTAAAATAAGAGTCAATCAGTGTTGCAACCCTACAGCAATCTTGTCATAACAGTGGCCTGGCCGCCACACTAACACTGGAGCATGTTCTTAAATTTCTAGAATGATGTTAGCTACTTATCAGTTCAGGAAAAATAAAACATTTGGGAAGCTGAGTCATTTAGAATAGATATACCTGTATCTAAACGGATGTGGAAGAATAAATATTTCCAGGATTTGAGAGGGAATGCTGTTCACTCTGTGTTAGTTAATGCTTTGGACAGTGGTGAAATATGTCTGGGGTGCACAGTTATACTATGTCCTGTGAGGCTGTATTAAAGATTATTCAGTTTTAAATCAATACAATTTTATGGCAACAGCAACAAATTAGTATCTATTTATTTAGAAACTAGATAACGGAAACATTGGTTTAAATCAATCTACCTGATCTGCAGAGATCTGCCCCTATGTTCATAGCCTTTGTATGAATTGTGTATATTGAGTTGTAAACCAGCTGTAAACCAACTACTATAGAGAGATAAAATATACTATATTTTATAATAAATAACACTACTATATAAAATAATACATAAATATAGATAAAACACCATAGATAAAATACCATATCTAAACCTGTATCCTGATCAAATCACAAGTAACTGATTCCAGAAGACCAGTTTTGAAAGGCTGCTACAAGCTGTGCAAGACTGAAAGCTACGCTTCTGGGTTTAAAACCAAGGATCTGCCTGGAGTCTCAGTGAGAAAGGTGGACTATAAATAAAAAGAAAACCCTACACTCACTGCAACAATGTCCTGTCATATTTACTATTTATCTACTCACTTCATTCATATGATGCATTTCTCCCGTCTGGCGGCCCAGGGTGGCTTATGCTGATCCCCTTGGTCTACGATGAAATACTGCCTACAAAAGCCACACTGAATGTGGACAAGAACACCAGTGTTCTCTAAAACAGGCCAATAAAGATTTTTGGGGGTCTAATTCTGATTTCAGAATCAAGGCATCTGAAAACTTTGTTGACACATGATTTGCAAAGGTCTCCAAACAGTGGGGGAATCTGACAAGCTCTAGTAAAAATATGCCCATTCCCAGAAATTTCAGTCAAAGTCTACCCAAAATTATTCCACATATCTTGTACAAGTTGGTGTGGTCTAGTGGTGAGTGTCAGAACCGGGAGACGCAGGTTCCCATCCTCATTCAAGTCTGGTGGGTGACCCCGGGCCAGTAACTTTCCCATCCCAATCTACCTCACAGGGATGTTGCAATTAAGATAAAACAGAGGAAGGACACACTACAAAACCCTGAAGTTTAACTGCCAGGAGGAGGAATCACGTTCTTCCTTGAGCACACAAATTTGCTCTTGAAACAGAGCCCTGCCTGCAGTATCATAACACAGTAGAGGACAGCTGAGAAATCTGTGTTGGACAAGGACTCCTGCAAAGCTGTAATGAAGAGATACAGGACCACCAGTACAAGGGCACTCTTGACATCACGAGTCAACCACGGTCAAGCATACAGTCAACCAAATTTTGCCTATTTCCTACTGTCGCCCCCATAGAAATAGTACATTTCTTGAAATTCTGAAGCCACAGAAAACGCCCAACTTTTTTGTTCTGTTAAGAAAAACAGCAGAAATTTTTGGGCCAGTGAAATATATGCAATTCTGTCTTATGAAACAGAAATGTAATTCACTGCTTTAAGATCAAATGAATAGTTATAACTAGGCATATGAAACTGTACGATTTGGCATATTTATGGAAGTCAGAAGTATGAATGCCTTCGTTTTCTACAAGTAAAATGGTGAATAGATGCAGTACTTGACAGGAATGGAGACGGCTGTACCCCATGCTACCTTAGCACATGTATCTTTTTGCCACTAGCATGGCAGGAAAAATAAAAGTCAGAAACGGCTCTTATTTCTTATAGAAGGTGCTCTGTTGCTACACTGTCAGTTTTCAGCGCACATCTAATATATACTAAAAATGCTGCCCCTCTGGAATTATTTCCTCCACCCAGTAACACACCATCACTGTTCATCCAAATTTCCGGCTTTGCTCTCACATCACCATTTCAAACGCAATGTGCACAAACTGAATTTCTCATTTTCTTTTCCCAGGCATTCATCTTCTCATGTGCTCTCTTTGCCTGCCTCGACATACCGCAAGGCACCCTGACAGGTGGGCTCTAGATCTGGCTTTACCCCCAGATTCCCCCCTCTCCCTTTGCACTCCATAATCAAATGGTCCAAGCCTTAAATGAACAGGTGAGCAGGGAATTTCTTTCAACACTGACCAGAGGTAAGCAGTTCTAGGGGATCCAGTCAGCAACAGGAAGGTTTGGCACACCACTCAAAGTTGGTGAAAGGCACTATGGGCTACAGACACCACTTGGACTTTTGAAGCGCTTTTGGCTTCTCACCTCCTCCACCCAAACTCTTAACCCTAACAGAAACAAAGACCAAGAATTGGTAAGCACATACTGATCCCTGATTACCCTTGCCCTCTTATTTCTGTCCCTCCCCACTGACTTCCTTCTCTGGAAATTCAGACTGCAAGATCCTCAGAGCAGGTACCTCTCTCTTTTTCAGATATTACTCTGCAGAGCCCCATATAAATAGCTGAGACTATGCAAATACTCAGCCACCAGTCCTTAAGCCACTGGGGTTTGGGGGTCAGGCCTACGAGACAGAGCATTTGCTTTACATGCACAAAGCCTCAGATTCAATCACCAGCATTTCCAGATAAAAGGATCAGGTAAGTAGATATCAAAGACCTCCACCTGAGACCACAGAGAGCCACTGCCAGTCAGAGTAAACAAGCACAGTTTTGACAGACCAGTAACCTGACTAAGCACGCAGTCCTCTGTGTGCTCAACTGCACGAAGTGAACAAGCTCAGCTATGGAGCTTTCCTGTAGCCCTCTTAGCTTCCCCATAAGCCCGCTGGGCTACCTTTGAGCTGCACCAGAGAGGCTATGAACACGGTCCTAGATCCAGATCTCCCCATAACTGTGAATTCTCTAAGCAAGCCTTGCACAAGCCACTATTCTTTCAGCCATTCTCTGTAATGCAGGCATAACAATACTAGTTTCTTCTAACAGCACGGTTGTATTTTTGCAGTATTGCACAGGACAAATGCCAAGACTTGGGATGGGTGACCATTTTCACACACACTGTCAATGAAAGCTAGCTACAGCTTTACTGCACTATGAATAGCAGCAGATTCAGAAGGGAGGTCCTGTTATTCTCTTCCAGCATCTTTAAGACCAACAAGGTTGCATTCCAGCATAAGCTTCAGTGGACTAGAGGCCACTCGGTCAGATACCTCATTGCCCAGGCACTTATGCAAAAGTGTCTCTAGTTGACAAACACTGTTACGCTTGAATAAAATTTGGCTGTGCATCCAAAACCACAATACGCAGGTCCAGACCAGACCACAACAAAAGTCACACAGATCTTATGCATTCTGGTGTCTCTCAATAAGTTCCCCACTCATAATGCAAAGAATTGTAACACTGGTCTATTTTTTAAGGATTAACGCATTTCTTTCAGGCAGCAAACTACCAGTGTCATTAGCAGACGTGGCTCTCACCAAGTTTATTTATTTAGTAACACTATTCCAAGTTGATCCAGGTGAGTCACCATGTTGGTCTGAAGCAGCAGAACACTGTTTCCATCCAGTGGCACCTTGAAGATCAACAAAGTTTAGTTCTGAGTATAAGCTTTCCTGAGCATGCATACAAAAGCTTGCACCCAGAATTAAACTTTAATGGTCTTAAAAGTACCACTGGACTGAAACTCTGCTATTCCAGGTTGCAGGTTGGCTGCAATGTAAAGAAGAAGAAGAAGGGACTGGATCTGTGCCCTGCCCTTCACTCAGAGTGGCTTACCCTTCCTGTAGAGACAGCTCTCCCCAAGTTTATTTATGCAGTATTCTTTGACCCCCACCTTTCCTCCAAACATATGGCATCAATCCTCATTCCCATCTTATTATCACAACCACCCTGCGGGGTAGGCAAGGACTAAAAGAGAGCCAGTTTGGTGTCGTGTTTAAGTGTGTGGACTCTGATCTGGGAGAGCTGGGTTCGGTTCCCCACTCCTCCTCCACTTGCACCTGGCTGGATGACCTTGGGTCAGTCACTAGTTCTGACAAGAGCTGTCCTTGAAGAAAGAGCCGTTTCTCTCAAGAGAGCTCTCTCAGCCCCGCCTCCCTCACAGGGTGCCTGTCTGTGGTGGGGAGGGGGAGGGAAAGGAGTCTGTAAGCCGCTCTGAGACTCCCTTGGGTAGTGAAGGGCCATGGGGTATAAATCCAATCACTTCTTCAGTTTGGTGTTGTGGTGAAGTCCCCACTCCTCCTCCACTTGCACCTGGCTGGATGACCTTGGGTCAGTCACTAGTTCTGACAAGAGCTGTCCTTGAAGAAAGAGCCGTTTCTCTCAAGAGAGCTCTCTCAGCCCCGCCTCCCTCCCAGGGGGTGCCTGTCAGTGGTGGGGAGGGGGAGGAGTCTGTGGGCCGCTCTGAGACTCCTTTGGGGGTAGTGAAGGGCCATGTGGGGCATGAACCCGGTCTCGCCTCCTCCCCCCCTTCTAAACGTGTGTCTGACTGGCCTAAGGTCGCCCCAGGAAGCTTCAGAGAGAGAGAGGGGGGGGGGGCCCTGAGCCCGAGTCC
>NW_015175450.1:117110-117380 GCF_001447785.1 Gekko japonicus
GGCAGCGGCTCCGTCGCCATTCGCGGCCTCGGTCCAGACCCGCCTTCCTTCCGCGGCGGGAGGAGCGCGGAGCCCGGCCCGGCCTCCAGGCAGGGAGGGCCGGCCTTCCTCCCTCCCTTCCTGCCTGCCCGCCTTCCTCCCTCCCCTCACCGTGTGGTCGTGCTCGTCGGCCCGGCCGCGCGCCACCAGCAAGGCCGCCACGCACCACACGAGCCCGGCCGGCGCCATCCCCGTCGCCACCACCAGCCTCCGACGAGGAAAAGGAGGCGC
>NW_015175450.1:117395-131241 GCF_001447785.1 Gekko japonicus
CGACGGGCCCCGCCCCTCCCGCCCCTGCGCTGGTGGGGGGGGCCGGCGGCTTGACGCGCAGGTGGGCGGGGCCTTCGGGAGGCTCCTCCTCCTCGCCCCCCGCGGGCCACGTGCCTTTCCTTGCCAAGGGGGCGCCTCTTCCCTGTAGGGTCAGGCAGAACCGAGCCGTTCGGAAGCAAGACACGGCAAGTCGATCAATAGGCCACCGCTTCGGTGGGAAGAAGGGAACCGCGTTCCGCGCGCCTCGGCGTTGAGTCCTGCCGGCCACGTGGCCACGGGGACGTCTTCGGACAGCGCTGGCTCTTCGCCTTGGAAACGGAGAGGAGCACCGCAACTCTAGAGTCCGAGCAAGGGAAACCGTTTCCCTTTACCTTTTTTAGTCTGGGTTAGGGAATTCCTGGGGGGGGGAGGGAACCGCGGAGCCCGGCCTCCCCCCCCCCCCATAGGGCGGCCAGGTCCCGCTGGGGAAGCCCCCCCGGAGGCCTAGGGACAGTGGGGCTCAGGCCCACAGGCTCCCCCGCCAAAGCACCCGTTTTCTCCAGGGGGACTGGCCTCCATTGCCAGGAGAGCTCCAGGCCCCACCTGGAGGTTGGCAGCTATTCCTTAAAGGAGACAAACTGGGGTGGGGTGGGGATGAGCTGTAGGGCAGACAAAAGCCCCGGGGGACGATACCCAAAGCCAGTGGTGATGGGCATCCTGCTTAGCGGACTGCCTTGGCAGGTTTCCACACTAGTTGCACAGCAGTCCCCAGATCTTCTTTCCCTTCAGGGAGCTGGCCTGGCCTGGCCTGGAACCAAGCGGTGAGTTTAAAACTGACACCAGCCGGTCAGTTCTAGAGGCAATCCCAACCCATTGGTGGCATCAGTATGAAATGAGGAGTCTGGGTAGGCTGAACTGTTTTCCTAAGCTGCATCCAGGTGGGCAGCCCTGTCGGTCTGAAGCAGTAAAACAAGGTCGGAGTCCAGTGTATCCGAGGAAGTGAGCCTGCACACAGAAGCTCATACCTTATCTGAAACTTTGTCGGTCTTAAAAGTGCCACTGGACTCAAATTATGGATGCCTGTATGTCTCTGAGTAGCAAAAGCTCAGGTGAGACGGTGCTGGGAAAGGGGACAGATGATCCAGTGACATTCCTTGGGAAGAAATCATTTGCCGTGGCAGCCCTACAGACTAGCTGGGGTTGCCTGTGGTCGCCAGAACAGGCATGGGGCTGCCAGTTTGAAGTCCAAGGCACATTTATGAGTGCACAGGCATGTTCTGGAGATGCTCTCTGGAATGCTCACAGCACAAGATGGGATCAAGTTGCTCTCTCAGGCCAATGGATTTTTAAATTGGTATCTCATTAGAGGTGTATCCAGGGCTTCTTTTCTGGGGGAACGCACTGGAACAGAGTTCCAGAACCTCTTCAACAAAATTCTTTTTAAAACGTTTAAAAGTTTGTGAAAACTTCATTTCCCTCTTGTGAGTTCCAGCACCTCTCCCCTACAAAAAAAAAGCCCTGTATAATACTAAACTATTCCATCTAGAAGGGAAATGCATTAACCTAGAAAAAAATGTTTGAAATAGTGCTTGGAGAAGGGACCAGAGTTAACCCCATGTTATGCTGTCTCTCTAGAAGCTCCTGTACAGCAAGCAGATTCCTGCATTTAGGTAGGAAAAACTAACCGCATAATTACAGGATGGGAGATACTTGTCTGCGACGCAACGAACATGAAATTGAGCCAACTTCAGAGGACAGCGGAAGACAGGAGGGCCTGGCGGGAGCTGGTCCATGGGGTCGCGAAGAGTCGGACTCGACTGTGCGACTGAACAACAACAAGAAGAAGATACTTGTCTTGGCAGTAGTACTTGTGAAAAGGATCTAGGGCAGAGGTGTCAAACTCATTTGTTACAATGGCTGATCTGACATAAATGACACTTTGTTGACTTCCAGTTTTGGTGACTCAATGGCGGACGTGTCTCTCGGGTGCTCCCGAGGACAGGATCCGTGAACCAGTGGATTGAGAGGGGGTGCGATCGTACGCAACCCCCAGGGGCCTGTCCAAGGGCTCCAAGCCGTGGGGTGCCGAGGGTCGCCTCTCCACTGGCGTGTTGCCGGGGGATTGAGGCATCCTGAATGCCCCAAAGGTCCCGCCGCTGCGTTCCCTCACTGGGACTAAGAGGCGCCCATGGGGAGATCGAGTGCTTTAAATGTTTGAAGGCAAGATCAACATGATTGAAATTAAAAGTGAGTCTGGTTGAAACCAGCACCAGAGAACCGGCTGAAAGTCCCACTTAAACTATGCGAGGGGGAGGGCGGGTACCGTACCCGCCCCGGGACATTAAAACGAACTTAAAACATGATTGTTTGAGGGGGACGGAACAAAAAGCAATACGGGACTAAAGGAAGAAGAAGAAGAAGAAGAGATTGGATTTATACCTCGCCCTTCACTACCCAAAGGTGTCTCAGAGCGGCTTACAATCTCCTTTCCCTTCCCCTCCCCAAAACAGACACCCTGTGAAGTAGGTGGGGCTGAGAGAGTTCTTGACAGAAACTGCTCTTTTTCAAGAACAGCTCTTATCAGAACTACGGCTCGCCCAAGGTCATCCAGCCAGGTGCAAGTGGAGGAGTGGGGAATCGAACCCGGCTCTCCCAGATTAGAATCTGCAAACTTAACCACTACACCAAATTTACAAGAGATTTCCAAGCATATGGAGCAGCATATGGAGCAGAGGTCCATCAGTGGCTATTAGCCACAAGGTATAGCTAGGGGCTCTGGGGCAAGTGATGCTCTGTCTTCTTGGTGCTTGGGGGGGGTCAACAGTGGGAGGGCTTCTAATGTCCTGGCCCCACTGCTGGACCTCCTGATGGCACTGGTATTTCTGGCCACAGAGTGTTGGACTGGATGGGCCTTTGGCCTGATCCAACATTGGCGTCTCTTATGCTCTTAAGCGGTTTGCAGACTTTAGAGACTTTTCGCAAAACAGAGTAAATGTAAACATCCTCAAAGATGTCGCACAAAAAGATGGAGAAAGACAAGTTTCCAAAACCTAAGCCTCCTTCAGGAAGTGCTAGCCCAGGGAGTGTGGTCACGCGACCGGACACAACCATCGACTTTTCAAAAATGCTAACAGAGGCTTTGCAACCCCTGCTGGAGCAAATGAAAATGCTCAACGAAAATTTTGCCGCACAACAACAACAACTAAATGAAACGGGGGGGGGGGGGGAAACAGAGCAAAAAGCAGAACTTGAAAGAAGTGGATGCCACTACAAAAAAGCTTAAAAAACAAATCCAAGAGATGGAAAAGAAGAGTAACTCTGATGAGGCACGATTACTTCAACTTCAAATGGAAAAGGCAAGCTTTATCCTGAGGTTTCAGGGGGTTCCTGAGAATAAAGGGGAGAACCTCAAGCAGACTAAGACTGATGCTTTGGGACCGGTTGCAGATTTAAAAGCGGATTTCCTTTTAAGCGAGATGGATGTGATCTATAGGTCATATTCAGAATTTATAAAGAAAAATAATATGTCCAGGGAGGTGGTGGTGAGGTTCTCCAGAAGACAAGTGATGGACCAGATCCTAAAATATACAAGTGGAACTACCCTTAAAATCGACGGTAATGAGATAAGAGTTTTAAAAGACATTTCCTTTGAAATAAGAAAGAAGAGGAATAAATACAGAGACTTGGCTTTGTTTTTGCAAAAGAATAACATCTCTTACAAATGGATTCTACCGGATTACTCTTCAAATATAAAGACAAGAAAGAAAAAATTGACTCTGTTATGAAAGCACGAGAGTTTTTGAGGCAGCAATCGGGACCAACGGGAGAAGATGATGTGGACAAAGGGAGTGACGATGAATCACCTGCTGAAGAAGGCTCAGACTCGGAGCAAGGCTACCGTTTTAGGGAAAGTTATGTTTCACATCCCAGTTCTTTTCTAGGTAAACTTTAAAGTCTCTCCACTCTTCATAGAATTCCTGATCTTCTTTGTTATTCAATTTTTTTGTAATTTTGTCCATCTCCGCCATAAACAAAGTTTTTTGTATCCATTCTTCTAACTCTGGAATTCTTTCTTGTTTCCAACATTGTGCATAGAGTAGTCTCGCCGTTGTAATCAGATACCAAAATAGAGTCCTTTTTGTAATATTCAGTTCTTCCATTTTAAGTCCTAAGAGCAGAATTTCTGGCGCTTTCTTAAAGGAACATTTCAGAATCTTTTGCATTTCGCTGTGGACCCTGGTCCAGAAGTCCACAGCTTTTTCACATGTCCACCACATATGGTAAAATGAACCTTCATGTTTTCTACATTTCCAACACTTGTTGGAAAGATTTTGACTCATGTTGGCTATTTTCTTTGGTGTCATATACCACCTGTACATCATTTTATAACAGTTCTCTTTTACATTAGTACAGGTCGAAATCTTAATCGAGTTCTTCCACAGATATTCCCAAGACTTCCCCCTATGTCAGGTCGATCTGGTTATCCGAACATTCTATTTACTTACAAATATAGTTTTCCCGGCATCCATATTTGTTCTAAGTGATCCTGGACAAAGTCCCTAAATTTCCAACTATCTCGTCATCATTGGTCAGGTCACTGTGATCCTAGTATGTGCCTTGTGTAAACTTCTATTGAGCAAATGCGCCTAACATGACCCTCCCGGCATCTCGGTCCATAACTGGAAAAAACCATTCTGGAAAGTCCCATGTCTCCATAGCATGTGTACAGTGGATGCATACTGTGCCTTAGCTAAGCTTGTCATAAAACAATTAGTGAACATCTTGCGGTTAAATGAGAATGAATGTTCAGTGGCTAAATGAGAATGATTAATGATTAAATGAAATAAGCCATTCTACCATGCCAATTCACTCCTCACACACCCCTCAGGGGTAGTAGGTGTGGAGATACCAGCATTGGTGATAAGACAGGAAACCTAGGTCTCCGTTTCGTCCAGGAGGATGCAAAGAATAAATGGACATAAGTTTGACATTAGGAGCTACAACATTCAAAAACACAACCTTCCAGGACATTCAGTTGCTGACCTAAGAGTAGCAGTTCTCATACAAAAGAATTTCAAAGTGAGATTAGAATGAGAGACTGCTGAATTGCAACGAAGCTCAAGACAATGTATCCTCCAGGACTGAATTGAGACCTAGGTTTCCTGTCTGAATTTCAATGCTAATTTCCACCCCTCTGCATATCACACCTAATCCAAACTAAACCACACCTAAACACCTGCTGTCATTCACCTGCTATTGTTGTGTGCCTGCTATTGTCATTCAGCGTCTGCAATCATTCCAATCTCCAAGATACAAGGACAGATGGATTCACTATTTATTTATTTATTTCCCGCCTTTCCAGGTATCTGGCTCAGGGTGGCTAACAACATTAAAATGGCATAAACAACCAAGTGAAGAAGTGAAAGCTCACAAAAGTTCATTCTCTGCCACAAATTACATGTTGAACTGGAAGGTGTGGAACCATAAATGTATTTTTAAATACTTAGTCGTCTACTTCCATTAATTAAACAATGGAATCCAATCCAAGTGTTCTTATTCCTACTCAGGGTCTTTTTGAAAGAAAATAAAATCCCAGCTAGGTTTTAATTAATCTAATTAAAAATCTAATTAAAAAACTTTTTTAGAATAAGCCAAAATAATTTCTTTTTAATTCTCCTTATCCCTGCTCATCCATGGAACCCACTATTTAACACCCAATGTGCCCCTTCCTTTTGACACACATACAAGTGTGTGTGTGAGAGAGAGAGAGAGAGAGAGAGAAACCAAGTCTCAAAACAGTAGAACAGGGTGATCTCAATGTAAATTGTGCTTGGCAGAAGAGTCCATCCCTCCCTCTGAAGAAGAATGAAAGCTTATAACCAAAATAAAACTTTGCTGGTCTTAAAAGAGCCATGGGAGTCAGGCTTTGCTTTTTCTCCTGCACCTGCACTCACTTTCACTTTCTCTCCCCCTCCCGTCCTCCGAAAGGAGGAGAGGCTTGGCTTTGTTCTGTCCCACACAAAGCAGGAAGCGGGAGCTGGGCAAAAGCGAGCTGCAATGCGGTGGCGGTGGTAGCCCCAGAGAAGGAAGCAACAGAGAGCCAGTTGCTTGTGAGCCGGATCTGACCCCTGCAGGGGCTGAGTCCAGCCCGCGGGCTATATGTTTGACACCCCTGATCTAGGGTCTTAGAAGATCATACAGTGTGTGGTGAAACGCGGACCTGCCCTCTGTCCTGGGAGACTGAGCAGCCGTTCTGTGGCTCACAAGCCCCTGTTTTTGCCTTCCCACCCTTTCCTGGTGGGGCTATTTCCCTTCGTTACACGCTGCCACCACTCACTGGATTGACACCGCCTTCCTAGAGGGACAGTGAGACCCCTTTGGCTGATTTCCTCACACAATCTTTGGGTGCCCCCTGGAGAGTTGGCAACTCCTCTGATTTGGGCCCGTTTGGGTTCCCTGGCTTCCTTTTTGCTTCTGGTAACGTACTGAGTGAGGAGGACTAGGTAGTCAAGGCACACCGGGTCTTATTTAACTCAAAAAAAAGGTGTATTTTAACTATGTACAAGTTAAGCGCAGAAAATAAACACAACCACATTAACACAACCTGGGCAGAAAATAAAGACGATTTAAAACGCCATTCCTCTGTCCCCTACACACACCCTCACTATCCCTGGAGGTTGTGAGCCTCAGGATGGGTTTTGCTTCCCCCCTCCTGTTGCTGTGGAGAAACCCCCAGCCCTCCACCGGACTGGTCACTGGTACTGTTGCCCCCCCCGGCTGTCCACCACGGTCTATAGCGGCCTGGATGCCCTGGAGTTTGAGGCAACAGGAGATCCAACCTGTCTGCTCCCTTGAAGCTGCCGTCCACCACGCTGAGCCCAAGGCTGAAGACCAGGCTGAAGACCCTCAGGAGCCAAAGCCTTTATCTGCCTGGCTCCACCCCTGGGGTGTGTCCAAATTTTCCTGCTCCTTTCCCCTAGCACAGTGGTGGCGAACCTACGGCACGGGTGCCAGAGGTGGCACTCAGAGCCCTCTCTGTGGGCACGCGTGCCATCACCCCAGCCAGGCCCAGACCGCCATTAAAGTGTCAAATTCTCTGCCAAATAATTTTAAGTAAATGAAAGCCTTTGGGATTGCTTTCCTTACTTTGTTTGGATCCTCTTAAGTTAATGTATGGGTTGTTTTTTCTGAAGTAAAACCTCAGTATTCAGGTTAAATTGCCGTGTTGGCACTCTGCGATAAATAAGTGGGTTTTGGGTCGCAGTTTGGGCACGCGGTCTCTAAAAGGTTCGCCATCCCTGCCCTAGCACTTCTGGGAAATGTAGGCAGGCAAATGAGGAAGTCCCAATCAACCAGGTGAGGGTTAGCCCTGCAGGCCCCTGTCCAGAACTACAGGCCACTTACCCTTATGGGGAACCATTTTAAACACCAACTACAGACAGCATCCATCTTACACACCCAGGTCAATGCCATCTCCTTACACAGTGAACACAAGCAGCAGCGTGATGCAGTAGCTAAAAAGGCAAATGTGATTTTGGGCCACATCAACACAAGTATCACTTTGCTCTGCTCTTGTTAGACCTCACTTGGGAATATTGTGTTCAGTTTTGGGCACCACAGTTTAAGAAGGATGTTGCCATCGAGAGGAGGAGGGCAACGAAGTTGGTGAGGTATGTGCAGGCTAGGTCCTATGAGGAAAGGTTGAAGGAGCTGGGTATGGTTCACCTGGAGAGGGGACGACGGAGAGGTGATACGATAACCATCTTCCAAGTATTTGAAGGGCTGTCATGTAGAGGATGGAGTGGAGTTGTTTTCTGTTGCCCCAGAAGGTCGGACACCAGAACCAACAGGTTGAAATGGAATCAGAAGAGTTTTCGGCGAAACATCAGAAAGAACTTCCTGGCAGGGTAGTTCCTCATTGGAGCAGGCTTCCTCTGGAGGTGGCGGACTCTCCTTTGGAAGGTTTAAAAAACGGAGGCCAGATGGCCCTCTGGCAGCAGTGCTGATTCTGTGAACTGAGGCAGATCATGAGAGGGATGAACCAGTGCTCACCTCTTGTGGCCCTTTCTGACATGGCCAGGGTAAAACCAGCCATCACTTTGGGGTCAGGAAGGAATTTTCCACCAGGCCAGATTGACTGAGGGATCCTGGAGGTTTTTTGCCTTCACTCCCAGATCTCCAAAAGGAGCTGCGGTGGCTCAAGTGGTTAAGATGCTGAACTGCAGGCTGTGGAAGGTCGGTAGTTCAGCAGTTCGAGACCCGAGTGTGCCGCATGATGGAGTGAGCTCCCGTCTCTAGTTCCAGCTCCTGCCAACCTAGCAGTTCGAAAGCAAGAAATTGCAAGTAGATAAAGAGGTACCACTTCGGTGGGAAGGTAACAGCGTTCCGTGCGCCTTGGTGTTTAGTCATGCCGGCCACATGACCACGGAAACGTCTTCGGACAGTGCTGGCTCTTCGGCTTTGAAACGGAGATGAGCACCGCAACCCTAGAGTCGGACTCGACTGGCTTTCGAGCAAGGGAACCTTTACCTTTACCTTACCCAGTTCTCCAGGAATTTCCCCAAGCTAGAGTTGGCAACCCTACATACACCCCAGACATTTGCACTGAATTGTATCTGAAACATAACAGGAATTTCTGAGGGGAAATGCCACTTGACAACATGCTAATAGATTCTGGAAAAAGCACCCTGCACCCTGTTGAGGTCCTCCCTTTGCCTCCTGTCATGCCTGCCTAGCCCCTTCCGTAGGAGTTTCTCAAGCTTTTTCAATTCAGGTCTTCCTCTAAAACACATTCATCCTAACCCACCATCAGCTATCTGTTTGGGTGGCCACATGGCAGCTTTCACATACAGCCATGGGTGTGCGCAGGAGAGTTCTAGTATGTAAGGGAGACATTAATCTGATTCTAGGATGGGATCTCTCTGTTTGCTAGATCAAAACGGGAACAAAACGGTGTAGAATAACGGGGCATGGTGGCCTTGCCCTCCTTGCCCCATCCCAAATGAACGGAGCGAGCGTCCTCCGCCACCTACTTCTCCAACTAGCCATGGCTTGCTGATTTGTCCCTGTGTATTTTTCTCCAGGAAATTTGTTGAAGGGTGTACCTTTGCTTTCACCTAAACTCAAGAGTTTGCTGTTAGAGCAGACCCTGAAGAAGGTACCACCTGACGGTGGGGCAGAGAAAGGAAAGCTGCTGGCTGAAATGTCCTTGATGACGCCTTATATCTCAAAGACCCCCATGCCTCCGTAGGGGTTTCCCACATTTTGAGAATGTAGGCCTTAATAACTGTTGGCTCTACTGCCCTTCCCACCCCCCTTTTTGCAAAAAAGGAAAACAGGTTAAACTGAACACTTGTGCGCACATTTTATTGATGTCCATAAATCGCTGTACATCTGCTTCTTTTATGTCCGCAGTCACAGGAGTACAAGGGAAGTGTGCCGCTGGGTGGAGATTCCTTCTCGTACTTCGAGCAGGAGTTGCTGCTCAGCTTTCCGTACTGCCGTTTTCTCCGGCAAGCAAGCTCCATGCATTGGGCTGGAGGTCAGAGGCACAGAGCCATTACGAAATCCATAAGCACCGGGGAAGATTTCAAAGGAATTCCTCAAGTGTCTGCAACATCATGACCCTGCGGAATCCTCACCATAAAAGCCCTGATCTGCCTGCCTTCAGTGGACGTTTCTGATTTCAGACAGCATAAAGAAAGAGTGCAGAAACAGGAAAAAGGTTCTGCTTGAAGAACTGTTTTAATACACAGAGATTTTGAAAAGACAATCAAGAGACCCTGTGAGCTTCCTCTCGCCAGGCTGGGTGAATCAGATGTCCCACGGAGACTGCCTTTTCTGACCACTTCTGAAAAGCCCCGATGGCTGGCGAGGACTTCCAGCTTCTTCTTTTCTGCTTTGTTTCTGAAGTAAACCACTGTGCCAGGGTGGTTCTGTTGAAGGTGGGATGGGGAGAAAGAGGAGGAACCTGCCGAGCACATTCCCATTAAAAAGGCAGTCTTTAAAAACGAAGCCGGGCATTCCCAGGTTTCCCTGTTCCAAGGACTCAATGCAGCATTTCACCGACCTCTGGGGGGCACTGGTGGCGGGAGGAAGCTGTCACTACTCAAAGGCCTGCAACAAAATGTGGAAAAAGTAGAATGTAAGAACAGCTTTGGACTAGTACCCTACCCAACTTCTGCTTAATGGAGAAGATGAAAAATGAGACTTTTTGGTAGCTCAGCCTTGCATCAACTCAAACCTGAAACATAAAGTATTAAAAATGTCAGAGTTGATTTACAATACCAATGTAAATGACTTAGAATGATTTAAAGTAAAAATTCCATTTATTATTTAGCTATTCCCCAGTTGTAGGTGCACATAACTTTGTTGCTGCAATCATATATTAATCTAGACCTAACTATAGATTTATACAACCTCAGAGGCTACACGATTAAATTAAATTAACAGTTTTATAAAACAATATGCAATACAGGCTTCGGTTTAGACATCACACATGCCCTTCCCAACAAAATAGTAAGCAAGAAGAGCCCCCTGGATCAGACCAGTGAGGGTCCATCATCCTGTCTCACACAATGGCCAGCCAGCTGCCTGGAGGACAAACAAATCTAGTGACCGAGGCTGAGGCCTTTCCCTGATGGTGCCTCCGGGCACTGGGATCCAGAGGACCACTGCCCCTGAATATGGAGGTTCTCTTTAGTCACCATGGCTAGTAGCTGCTGACAGACCTCTCCTCCATGGACCTGTCCAATCCCCTTTTAAAGCCTTCTCTGCCTGTGGCCATCACTATATCATCTAGCCATTCATTCCACATTTTAATCACTTGTTGAGTCGAGAAGTATTTCCTTTTCTCCATTCTGAACCTACTGCCCATCAACTTCCTTGGATGTCCCCAAGTTCTAGCATTTTGGGAGAGGGAGAAAAAGTTTACTCTGTCTACCCCATGCAAATGTTTATAAAGTTCTATTGTATCCCCTCCCTTGATTGTCTAAACTGAGAAGTCCCAAGCTCTTCAGACTTTCCTCACAAAGGGACGTTCCGGCCTTTTAATCATTTCAGTTGCCCTCTTCTGCACATTTTCCAGCTCTGCAGTTCCCTTTTTCGTCTTTCTTTCTTTCTTTCTTTCTTTCTTTCTTTCTTTCTTTCTTTCTTTCTTTCTTTCTTTCTTTCTTTCTTTCTTTCTTTCTTTCTTTCTTTCTTTCTACTTACTACCCCGCTCGAACCCCCTAAGGGGTCTCTGAGCGGCTACAGTTACTCATTTATCCCTAACCTATGGCCACAATTATTAGGGGTAGGGACAATCCCTACCGGCACCCAGTGGAGGGGTTAGTCGATCTTTTTTCTCCCGGGTCGGCTACGTCGACTTCGGCGTCACTCGGCTTCTGGCTCCTTTTTTCCTTTCTGGTGGTCTTTCAGTGGCGGATCGGTCGGGCCCTTCTGTCATGCTGCATGCTTCGGCACGGCCTTGGCTCAGTCCTCGCGGCTCCGCCCTGCCTGCGCCGTCCACGCATTGAGATGCATTGACCAGAGCCAGGGCTACCAAGTGGAGGCGGGGGTGGGGGGGTAAACCCCCGCTTTGGAGGCCCGATTTCCGCCGCCGCGAAATCGGGCCCCGGGGGGAACTCTGCCCCCCCCCCCCGAAGTGCAGCATGGCTGCGTCACCAGAGGTGACGCAACCACGTCGATCACGTTGGGGGCGTGGCCCCGATTGTCAGAGGGAAAACTCTATGGTAAACTCTAGTATATGTCCATGAACTATTTCCAGTACGATAACAGAGATTTTTTTCCTCACCATTCTTTCATTACATTTCTCACCATTCTTCCACAAGCCAAGCAAAAATCCAGTTTTGTTTGCATTAAGTTCCGTTTTCATTTAAAACCAGGTTTGTTTTCAAAAGATAATGTTACAAAACGGTGAGCACTGCTTCCTAGTTCAAGAGCACCTTTACTATTCGTCAACATTTTAATAATGACTAATAATGATATTATCAACAAATATTGCATTAACCACCTTAGTCTCGATTTAAATGTGATCCTGGTGGGGCAGATGACCACCCGTGCAATTTCACGGGTGCTCAGGGACCCATTTAAACCGGGATGCCACCTGTGCAACACTTGCATGCCAATGGAACGCCTCCCCAGCGCACTGAGCAAAGGTTATATGTTACTATACAAAACCTGCTAGCAACGCGAGGAGGTATCCTTGGAGTCCTTCTGTCCACTTGCTGCGTCGTGGGGCTGAAGTTTCTCTTCACTTCTGGCATCTCATTATCCTACATCAAAAATGTGGAAGTGAGTTTTGCCCCACAACTATTGACTGCCCCACCTTCCGTCTATTCTCCTCAAGGGTTAGGCTTAAAAAATAAAAGATGCCCTGAGAAGTCTCTGCATGCGGCACCAACGCTGTCAAAGGTCCTGTGGCAGAACCGTCCTGCTCTGGCCTGCAGGCCCTCTCCCACCCTGCCCCCTCCAGGGTCCCCCCCCTTCTGGGAGGGCTTTGCTCAACCACTGCCACCACCTGACCTTTGTAGGAATTGCCCACTGGAAGGGTCGGGGGACTCCCAGCTTCCCTTCCAAATTCTGAGGCCTGGCCTTCCGCTGCCCAGCATGTGGTCACCACTGGGACAGCTTGCAGCCTTGTGCACCACTAGAGGTGTAGCCACTTGCCAACTGACTGCCCTCCCTTTCTTCCCGGCTCTCCTCTTAAAACAGCATGTCCAAGACAATGGAGGTCTATGTGGCCCAGAGATCAAAAGTTACAAAGTATTTATTTCAAAGGAAATGTTTGCAAGCATATTCTTAGCACAGCACCAGATTGAGCAAGGGATTTAAAAAAGGGTAAAATGCAATTCCTCTCTCCCTCCTCTATACATGCCCTATCAGATGTTAAATATAAGGCAGGCTCCCTAGTTTAGAAAGTTGCAGATTTTTACAGGAGTTCCTTTACACCTTCAAGCCTCCTTCAGGTGTGCAGGCCAGCACGTGGCAATGGCTGCCTTCTCCAGACCTCAGTGAAGAGTTCTGTCTGCCTCGATGAAATCAGCACCAAAGAGAACATCCTCTTGACTCCCAGGACTTTTATTATCTCTTTTCCCCACCCACCGACCAGGTCAAGTTAGGTCAAAGAAGCTTTTTTCCTGAAGTCTCCAGAAGTTCCTTCCTGAACTCCTTCTGGTATTTAATACCTCCAAATCTCCGTTCCATATTAAGGGGGGGGGGGCATTGACAATCCCATTGTTTCTAGCTAGACCTATTAGCATTCCTTAAGAGGTGGATTGAGGTGAGCTCAGAAAGCAACTAAACTTACCCACTGGTTCTCTGCCTTTAAAACTCAGAGTGAAGGTTTTGGTCAGTTCAAACCTCCAAAGGGGGGAAAAAATGCTACTGCTTCACAGGTCCAGATGTGGTCTGTTCTCCTCAAGGCCTCTACTTATGCTGCTCAGTTGGGGCTGCCGCTACCCACGATCTTGCGCCCAGAGCCCAGAGAACAGGGCCCCGCCCTTTGTAGAGCACTAGACAGAATGTGGTGTTGCTGTGGCCTGCTGGGACACTACGCCCTGTCCTGGACTGGTCTGGTCTTGAGAATTTGCACCAGGTGCTGGGCCTGCATGACACAACTGGGATCCCAACTCTCTCTCTCTCTCTCTCTCTCTCTCTGAGCTGAGGACTGCTAGGCTGGTTGTTTGGGGTGGGGGGACTTAGAATCATAGAATCACCAGAGTTGGAAGGGTCCATACAGGCCATCTAGTCCAACTCCCTGTTCAATGCTGGATCAGCCGAGAGCATCCCTGACAAGGGTTTGTCCAGCTGCTGCTTGAAGACTGCCAGTGGGGGGGGGGGGGGCCGCCCCACTCCCCCGGGCCCC
>NW_015175450.1:131298-132749 GCF_001447785.1 Gekko japonicus
ATTCTTGCGAGTCCTCTCCTCTGCTGCCAACCGGAACGGCTCCCTGCCCTCCTCCACCAAGTGACAGCCCTTCAGATCCAAAGAGGAAGAATCGAAGTCTAGTGACTCTGCCACCTCGGGAACGGAAGAGGATTCTGCGGCAGAAAAGGGTGCAGGACCAGCCAGAGTGGTATACGATTTTAGAGACAGAAAGCCGAAGTAAAGGCAGAAGGACTTGGAAAATGGCCTTTTGAAGTGAAGAATAAGATGATCAGAGACGTCTCTCATAACAACTAACAAAATAACATATAAATAGCGAACTGTTATAAGCAAGAACTCTATAAGTATATTGTGATACTAAAACTAATTGTACTAATATTTTTACTAACAGTGAAAAGATCTCCTCCTCTTGGGGTTTTAGTTTAGTGTGGTTTGCTTTCCTTTATCCTTAGTTGTAGTCCCTTCCCTAATATTTCTTTGTAGTTTTTGTAGTATTTGCAAAATAAAAACATTCCCTCTGGGGATTAAAAAAGGAGGGGGGGGGAGCCGTCCTGTCCCCCCTCAGTCTCCTCCAGACTGAACATTCCCAAGTCCCTCAGCCTTTCCTCGTCGGGCTTGGTCTCCAGGCCCCCCATCATCCTCGTCACTCTCCTCGGCACCCATTCCATTCTGTCCATGCCCTTTTTGAAAGGAGGCCTCCAGAACTGCACACAAGACTTCAGGTGTGGCCTGACCAGTGCAGTGTACAGCAGGACTATCACAGCTTGCGATTTGGATGTTGTGCCTCTGTGGTTATACCATCCATGCCGATGCTACCTTGTTGGGAGCAGCTCAAGATTTCGCAGTCCCGTCCCCCCCCGACAATGACAGGCCCCACAAGCTGCGCAGCTCATACTCTTTGCTGAAGGGGCGCCACCTCTGGGAATGCTGGGCAGGGGTCATGGGGCCATTCTCCCCTCGCGAAAAGAACGGGAGAGGCTTGCAAGCGAGTATACTGCAGCACTGCGGGAAGGCGGTGGTTAACCTCACCCAGCCTCCGCCACAGAGTGTCCAGGCAAGATTCCTCCACTGGCCACCCCTACCTGTGCTTTATGGCCCCTTCAAAGGCACAGGCCAGCAGCTGACTCTGCCCTCTGTCCACCTTGACCTGGGCCCCACGGAGCATTCCCAGAGGGTCCTCCTCCTCCTCCTCGAGCCTAGCAACAGACCTTCTTCCCCTGAAGTGGCCGAGGCCATCATCAGAGTGCTACAAGTGGGTGCTACAAGCATGGACGGCTTCAAGAGGGAATTAGATAAGCATATGGAGCAGAGGTCCATCAGTGGCTATTAGCCACAAGGTATAGCTAGGGGCTCTGGGGCAAGTGATGGTGCTTGGGGGGGGTCAACAGTGGGAGGGCTTCTAATGTCCTGGCCCCACTGCTGGACCTCCTGATGGCACTGGTATTTCTGGCCACTGTGTGACACAGAGTGTT
>NW_015175450.1:132891-137398 GCF_001447785.1 Gekko japonicus
GTCTTTGGAGCCATGATTTCCTGTAAATCCCCCTCATTAATCAAGACTTCAGCTATTCTGGGTTCGAACAGACCAGTTAGGTCTCTAATGGCATAACACATCACTGTTAACTTTGCAGGGTGGCATAAATAATTCCTCCCGACAGCCAAAAGTGATTCTTAAAGGATTATGATCACTATAGGCTGTGTCTAACACCTCAAAAGCATAGATTTTTTCCACAGATTCCATAGAGATTGCCAAATGTCCCAATAAGCAAAAATGTATGCAAAAGCCCCCCCCCGACAAATCCAAATAAATTGAACTTTGACAGTAGCTCCGAAAACTTCCTGCCAACTTTATTAATAACAGGATCCACCTCCATTGTATAACCTCCATTCCTGACCCCTCCGTTAAAGACTTCACCATTTCTTGGGCCTCATTTGAAATCCTCCATCATGAAGACGGTGGGGGCGATAGTGAAATGTTTCTTCTACAAAGGAGGTGGTGTGGTTGACCCTGTTATCCAGCTGTTTGGCAGTAAGGTGATTTCTAGTTTACTTGATGGCATCAAAATATGGGGTTGGGGAGAGCAGATTCTGGACTCATTGGAAATAATACAAAATTATTTTATTAGACAAATCTTTGGGTTGCCAAAGGGTTCTCCAGTGGCATTGATGAGGGCTGAGCTTGGTATCCCTTCTATGAAAGCAAGGGCTAATTTTAGAATCCTGTCTTATTGGAAGAAAAAATCCAGAATGTTCTCAGGATTCTCTTGGTTGTCAAAGTTTTGCTCCCTTTTGAATCATCTTAAGAGCTATAAGGAATATCTAGATTTTATTCAGTCGAAGTATGTAATTCCAAATGAGCTGTTAAGTACTAAAAGACCAGGACAGGAGCTGAAGGAGTTGAAGGAATGGGTCTTTAATATGGACGGGGAAATAGTCAGATAATCGCTCGATCCATAGTGGCTTAAAAAGAGATCATATCAGGTCTTCTTATTTGAAGACTGTAACAAAAATGAAATTAAGGATGGCCTTTACTAGTTTAAGATTTCAAGCAATGCCCTCAGTGGTTCGATCGGGCTGTTTCTTAAGTGTTCCTGCCCCGTTAAGATTCTCTGTGTGTGGTATGGGAGAAACAGATTATCTGATTCATTATATTTTGAGATGTCCCCTCCCCTCCACCATGACCCCCGAAATAAATTTAATACTAATATTTTATCCCTGTGGGAAGGAGGTTCAGACTTGGAAAAAGTAATATCTTTGCTTGTAGATGAGGATTCTTATGTTTCTAATAGAGTCGCTTTGTTTTCATTAGTGGTAAAAAGGATTAGATTAAATTGTATGGAATAATAGCTATAATAATAGCTATAATAATAGTTAAAATTGTTTTGGACTTTTTAATCTGGGTTGATTTTATCCGGTTTTAGTTGTATTATATTTTTAACTTTGTCAATTAATTCTGTTAATTTTGCTAATTTTGTAGTTTCAATATGTAGAAGATTTGTTGTTTTTATATTGTTATGACCCATGGCCCATACAATAAATTGGAACTGCTGCTGCTGCTGCTGCTGCTAGAAACCTCAATACTATCGCTGAAGAAAAAATATTGAGTTGAGAAAAAAATACCTCATTGTCTCCGTCCATCCCACTGCTGACACTTAGTAAACTTCGAGTACTGGATCGGTTACTTGAACTACCTGGTTGGAAAAGAAAATCAGCAGCTATGGTTGGGTGTCAAGCCTTTTACCAGCAAGACCCTCTAATTAGACTTTAAAGGTAAAGGTAAAGGTTCCCTTGCTCGAAACCCAGTCGAATCCGACTCTAGGGTTGCGGTGCTCATCTCCGTTTCAAAGCCGAAGAGCCAGCGCTGTCCGAAGACATTTCCGTGGTCATGTGGCTGGCATGACTAAACACCAAGGCGCATGGAACGCTGTTACCTTCCCACCGAAGTGGTACCTATTTATCTACTTGCAATTTCTTGCTTTCGAACTGCTAGGTTGGCAGGAGCTGGAACCGGAGACGGGAGCTCACTCCGTCATGCGGCACACTCGGGTCTCGAACTGCTGAACTACTGACCTTCCACAACCTGCAGTTCAGTGTCTTAACCACTTGAGCCACCGCAGCTCCTAATTACACTTTACCTTGTGAGAAACCACGCATCTGTCCCATCCCATGGCCCTGAGGCCACCACTCCACTTGGGCCTACGTTAGATGGAAAGGTCCCATTCAAAGCAGACACGAACGTGAGTTTTGTGCGCTATGCACACAAGGAAGGCTTTTGTCACTACCCTTCCCACAGTCTTCTCCCACAGAGATGAGGAATTCCCTGCCGTAAAGAGTGAACTGTGAAAGTGTGCCTCATTTTTGGAGGAGAAGCACGCAGTCCTCTGATACACAGTGGGGAAGAGAAGTGCGGCTGGGTGCTTTTTACTATTGCACCGAGAAAAGACAGGTTCTGTAATCTGTGCAAATTGTCTTCCTTTGCTTGGGGAGGGATGCGAGGATCTCTGCAGGACACCTGCAGGACACCTCGCCTGGCCACTGACCACTTAATGCCAGCGGTGCTCGCTATGCGTCTTACAGACAGCCACACTGGCAGCGATCAGAGGCCAAAAGAGCCATGAGACCCCATGCTTCACCCCTACCAAACACACGTAATAACAGAAGACAAGACTAAAACATGTAACCACACGACCATGGCTGCATCCACACAATCTTCTGGGCTCTCTGCTTCTGCTCCTAGCACGGGGTCTGCAGCTCACCCATCCTCCAGTGGATGTTTCAGTGGCAGGAACCACTTGTCAGCAACCGGCCTCATATTGGGTTAGGTTTGCCCATTCGCCTACAACATGGGCCAGGTGCCACATTGGGGAACAGTGCTCAGATGAACGACCAGTGTCACGTGAAAGCTACTGAGTATCAGTGCTTTATACAGACCCCTTCACAGCCTCAAGTGCACAACTACATATAGACACAAACACACACACACAGATGCCTGCATAGTAAACGGTGATTCTCAGGGTGCTGAATTCTTTTCCTAGTGCCCAGTTGTGGAAAACGGCAGAATACACACAACCTTTGGTGAGCCAGAGTGATAAGAGGTGCAGGCAGGGAATGGGAGAACTGCTAAATGATACTATCTGGATCCCTTTGTTGAATAGGATCAGCCTTATTCTCCGTCACCCTCTCTTTTCCAAAGTGTCCTGTTTCCTCTTTAAGTGGCTTTCTGGCTGCTTGCTTACTTGCAGAGCTAGACGAGCTTTCTGTTTTCCAGTCTCCTCGCTTTATCTCTTTACTTGGTGGGAAGATACTTTTCCGGGGGCCGAATTCATATATGCCACATTCTGGTTTCTTGGGGGTCTTCTGGAAATGTCCCATAGGCACAGTGATTTCCAAGTCTAGGGGGAAAAACCAGAATGATTCAAGAGCCATTTACAAGGATGGCCATGTGCTAGACAAAAACATTTGTGAAGAAAAGCAGTTTTTCTCCTGGGACGTATGAGATGAGCAAAGCCTCCACTATGCATTTTAAAAGTCCCCCCACCCCCCACCCCCGGGCAGAGAACAGGCATGGGAAGGGAAGTCTGTGCAATTGCTTTGCAGACCTACTTCAGCTCATCTTCATTCAAATGCTAATAGATCTGGCAGGAGAGATAATGGGTGGGTCCAGATCTCCCCCTTCCTCCTAGCAGGGAACAGAGGTATGGAGGACTTTAGACTACCAAGGCTGAAGGACTAATCTCCAGGATGAAGCTGCAGGAAAGGCTTCCTTGACCTGGCCTGGCCAGGTCAGTAGGTGGAGAAAAAGATACAATAACAGGAAGGAGGGCTCTTTTCCTTGGGTGCTGCGTACATGAGCACACACAGATCTCTCCAATGGCAGGGCAGCCATTGACCATGTGCTCGCCTCAGGAGCTGGACCAAGCTTCAAAAGGTAATGGACACTCTGTAGGGATCTGTAACATCCTAAGTGTGACACTGATAAAAGATTATTGATTTAATTTTCATAATTTGATTTAAGTTTTTATACACTTCTACACCTGTGTTTTTATAAATCTTAATAGGCTTTCCTCTCTGTAGGTCAGAGTGTGCAGCAGTTTCTGCTAAGAGACAAGAAGTTTACATTCCTTTCTTATCAGTAGTGGTTTAGCTGTCTGGCTGTCTTAATGAACTTTGGATGTAGTTCTACGGAGGAGGGATTAGACAATGAATGCATTTACCTAGTTTCATTTGTAGTGTAAGGTTCATGTGCCTCAACTTTAGATACAAGGTTTCTGAGCTCATGCTCCTTATTTGAAAACAACACTTTTTGCATGTATGTGAAGAATCCTTGGTTAAAGTTGAAAAAGACTTCTTTGTCCTAAGTAAAGTAAACAATTAAGATATAATATAGCTACACCTCTTATTGTAACTGACTAATGAATATATGCTGACGAAAGTGATGCCTTAGTACCTGTACCAATGACAATTTCTGTATGTTATCTTTTTGCTTATGTCATTTTGGCTATAAAACACTACATTCCTGC
>NW_015175450.1:137456-201801 GCF_001447785.1 Gekko japonicus
CTTTCCCTATTTGTTGCAATAAATATTAAGAGCTTTTTCTCCCCACTGGCAGTTCACTAGTGTTGTTCTTTTTGGGCTTGGGGACACATGAGTCATGTTTGTGGTATGTAAGCAAAAGTAGCTTGTCCTATTTTAACATCTGATAGGGCATGTACAGAGAAAGAGACAGAGGATTTGCGTTTTTCCCATTTCTTTTGGTATCCCTTGCTCAATTTGGTGCTGTGCTAAAAGTATGCTTGTAAACATTTTCTTTTTAATAAATACTTTATAACTTTTGATGCTGGTTTTGGCTCTCTGTACCACATAGACCTCCACCATCTTGGACATACTATTTTAAAAGGCGCACTGGGGGGAGGCAGGCAGTTTACAAGTGGCTATTCCTCCAGGGGTGCGCAAGGCAGTAAATGGCCCCCGTGGTGATCAGGCGCTGGGCAACGGGAGACACAGAGGCAAGGCCTCAGAACTTGGAAGGGAAGCCTGATCCTCCCACTGGGCAATTCCATACAATGGCCAGGTGGTGGCAGCGAGCTACCCGATGGTGGAAGAAAAGCCTCTCCGGAGATTGAGAAAAACCTAGGAGGGCAGGGTGGAATAGGGCCTGCAAGTCAGAGCAGGCGTGTTCCACCACACCATTTGAGATCACATACATTTAAACATTGGAATGAATGCCCCATTAGCATATCCCTTGGTGTGTGCAGCTGAAACTGTAACTGCAGGGCTGTTTGACTGGCCCAGGTGGAGTGGCTCACCCACTCCTTGGGGAACCATGTGCAGTTCCCTGAGCCCTGCCTGCCCCCCACTGCATTAGCTGGTCCTGGCCAATGTTCCCTCTAAGCCGCACCGTCTTGTGAGCAAAAATTCTACTTTGTGAGCTACTGGCATTAAAGTTGTGAGCGAGTGATTGGGCTACTGCATAAATCAGTTTGCCCTGGAGCCCTCCTTCCTGAGCCAAGACAAAAATATGTGAGCTGGAGGCTAAAAAACTGTGAGCTAGCTCACACTAACTCAGCTTAGAGGGAACACTGGTCCTGGCCCCAGGAACTTCTGATGGTGGCTGCTGCCCGCACAAAGGTCCTGTCTTGAGCCCACTTTCCTGCTGCGCTGCTACCAGCTGAGATGGAAAGTGTCCCAGAATGGATTTACCACCCCCACCCCCGCATGTGGTGGAGATGTGGTAGGGCTGTAAAATTTTGGAAAACAGTAACAATTATGTTAGCGAAAGGGATAGATGATGGTGTTATTGGTACTCCAGAACTTTTCCTGTTCACGTATGTAGTTCCTATCCCAAAGAAATGTAGAACATTTCTGGGATACATTATAACTGGTGTACATTATATTTGGGTACATTATATCAGGCGGAGACTGACCAAGAGATAACTCAATGAAAATGTCGAGACAGTGTGTATTGCAATAAAAAAAGACCAATGCTATGCTGGGGATTATTAGGAAGGGAACTGAAAACAAATCAGCCAGTATTATAATGCCCTTGTATAAATCGATGGTGTGACCTCATTTGGAATACTGTGTACAATTCTGGTCACCACACCTCAGAAAGGATATTATGGCTTTGGAAAAAGTGCAGAAAAGAGCAACTAGATTGATAAAAGGGTCAGTAGAGGGTGGTACACAGTGGGGTACCGCAGGGATCAGTACTTGGTCCACTGCTTTTTAACTTGTTCATTAATGATTTGGAGTTGGGAGTAAGCAGTGAAGTGGTTAAATTTGTGGATGATACGAAGTTGTTCAGGGTGGTGAAAACCAGTGAGGATTGTGAGGCACTCCAAAGGGATCTGTCGAGGATGGGCAAGTGGGCGTCAACGTGGCAAATGGGGTTCAATGTGGCCAAGTGCAAAGTGATGCACATTGGAGCCAAAAATCCTAACTATAAATACACATTGATGGGATCTGAACTGGCAGAGACTGATCAAGAGAGAGATCTTGGAGTCGTAGTAGATAACTCACTGAAAATGTCGAGACAGTGTGTGACTGCAATAAAGAAGGCCAATGCTATGCTGGGGATTATTAGGAAGGGTATTGAAAACAGATCAGCCGATATCATAATGCCCCTGTATAAATCGGTGGTATGACCCCATTTGGAGTACTGTGTACAGTTCTGGTCACCACACCTCAAAAAGGATATTATAGCATTGGGAAAAGTGCAGAAAACGGCAACTAGATTGATAAAAGGGTTAGAACCCTTTCCCTATGAAGAAAGGTTAAAGCGCTTGGGGCTCTTTAGCTTGAAGAAACGACAACTGAGGGGTGACATGATCGAGGTTTACAAGATTATTCATGGGATAGAGCAGGTAGAGAAAGAGGTACTTTCCTCCCTTTCTCACAATACAAGAACTCGTGGGCACTCCATGAAATTGCTGAGCATTCGGGTTAGAATGGATAAAAGGAAGTACTTCTTCACCCAAAGAGTGATTAACGCATGGAATTCACTGCCACAGGAGGTGGTGGCAGCTACAAGCATGGACGGCTTCAAGAGGGAACTGGATAAGCATATGGAGCAGAGGTCCATCAGTGGCTATTAGCCACAAGGTGACAGATAGGAACTCTTGGTCTGGGGCAAGTGATGCTCTGTCTTCTTGGTGCTTGGGGGGGTCAATAGGGGGAGGGGCTTCTAGTGTCCTGGCCCCACTGGTGGTCCTGATGACACCTGGTATTTTGGGCCATTGTGTGACAGAGTGTTGGACTGGATGGGCCCTTGGCCTGATCCAACACTGGCTTCTCTTATGTTCTTATCTGCTGCAAGGTTAGTGTTTGTTAGATTTTGGAAGCAAAAGAATTCCAATGCTTAGATCTTTTGTAGATAAAATTTAGAATTTTATATGTATATAAAGTTATCCGCACCACAGGAAAATTAAGCCTCTACAAACATTAATCTTATTTGGTCTCAAGCCCATATGGAACAGTTAATGTGATGCGATTTTACTTTATACCTAGAAGATTCATTTTTTTACCTCTGTACATCTTGACTGCTATAAAACCATGTATGAATACCTATCTCTGGAAAATCTTAAGTTGCATTATATGAGCAAAACTACAGAAGGGACTGTGCCAGTGAGGTGCTAGTGTCAGTCTTTTGTGGGCAGTCTTGATAGGTTAGTGCTGCTAGAGCAAGAAAGTCCCGCCCCACACAAGTCTTGAGGGAGCCCGCTGGTCCCTCTGTGCTAAGTTCGCAGGGATGGGCAGAGGGGGCACTGGCTATCTAGGAGAACTGAACGCCACTCAACCCTGCTGGCTGCATCCTGTGGGCACCAAGCTTGTCAGAAAGTTGGTGGGGACCACAGTAAATCAGAGCTTATTGAAATGGAAGGATTTCCCCCTGGAAGATCAGGAGGACTGGCAAGCAACCAGGCTTCCCTTAGGCAGCGTGTGGTTCCCTTCCTTCTTCCCAGGAGATGTGAGAGAGAGGTATTCTGTTGGGCTCTGCCTCCGGGGGCAGCTATTTTGAGGTCTTTAAAAGACTGTGGACCCCTGGTTACCTCAGGCCATTCTTAGCATGACGCGCAGCCACACACAACTCAGTGATCTGTGCGCAGTTCTTAATGCAGTCCTGACGAGGAGGAGGTGGGAGCGGGAGCAGGCACAGGAAGTCCCCCGTGAATATCTCGCTATGCAGCTCTCGGGAGAGGCGGTCTTGCTGACCAGCCCCAGGCCTTTCACGGAGCAGGCAGCCCGTTCTGGCTGCTCTTGGCTGGATCACAAGCTCTCCCGGCTATTTAAAGGCAGTTACCTGAATGTTTGCCTGCCTTTTGCTTTTCCAGTTGCCGCCGTGTGATGCTGTCACGTAATCTTTTCAAGTTGTCCTGAAAATGCAAAATAGTGTTTTCAGGAACTTGGATAAATGCGTATCTCTCTTCACAAGTGCTTACCAAATTGGTAAGATCGAGCTAAGTTCAGGAAAGATAAGTGACTTGGGCAGCACCATGCAGGTTTTTAGAAGAGCAATTCTGGTGGTCAAGTAGGAAGATCCGACGTAGCAGGTTATAAGCTGCTCCCCAAGGCCCCCAGTCCACCTTTTATTTCTTTGAAGGTAACAGCGTTCCATGCACCTTGGCGTTTAGTTATGCTGGCCACATGACCGAGGAAACGTCTTCGGACAGCGCTGGCTCTTCGGAGATGAGCAACACCCGCTACAGTCAGATTCGACTAGCTTTCGAGCAAGGGAAACCTTTACCTTTACTTTACCCACCCTTTCCTTTTGGGTCAAGGCAGTTCTTCTGAACGTAGAGATCTATTCCTGCCCCTTATGCTTTTAAATGTATTTATTTATTTAGAACATTATTATGAGTTTTTACCTAATTCGGGTCCTTAAGGTGATGAACAACTGAAACCATTAAAACAGCTTTTTAAAAACACACATCTTAAAATCAATCAAAAGCAACAACACAGCAAAACACGTGAAATGCATCGTGACTAGTCGTCTCCCAGTGTCTCCTCTATATACTGTTGGGTGTTACAAGTTAAAAACACTTCAGTATTTACAGGGTTAATGTTTGTTAAGTCACATGTTTGTTTGTAACCAATCTGCTTAGACAATAGGATGCCCAGGAACTTTGGAGCTAGTTTGCTGGTCTGATTGGAAACCAAGGTGTCAAGCATTAGCATTTTATGGCTTCTCTTCCCGTTCTTTGTTCTGACTAGAGAAGGAGACGCCATTCCGGCTCTTCCTGTTTTACCCTTTAGCTGTAAGGATGTAGGCATATTTGCTCTTTGTTATTTTCATATCCTGTGTACCTTTTCCCCATGTTAGCTTTATAGTAAACTTTTATATTTTAATACACACCATGGACTCAGTCTCTTAATACTCTGCTGACTGACTAACTTAAAAAGAATCCCATCATATACAGATACTGGACCTGTTTCCTGCTTGTGGGGGAGCCCCTTCCCCTCAAAAAAATGCTTGTGCAGCTGCTCAGGTCTGCCAGTTTTGAACACCTATCCAAGCCCAGGAGACGTTTTGCAGTCACATTTGTTGTAGCTAATGGGGGGCCATTCTGCATGCGCCTGATGACTACTTTCCCCCACCATTCTTGGTCACCAAGAAGGGCATGTGGTGGCCCTTTGTTAACCTGTAGTGCATTTGCGCACTGACCTGGGTGGCCCAGGGAAGCCGAATCTTGTCAGGTCTCAGAAGCTCAGCAGGGTCGGCCCTGGTTAGTCCTTGGATGGGAGACCGCTCAGGAAGTCCAGGGTTGCTACACGGAGGCAGGCAAGGGCCAGCCACCTCCAAAGGTCTCTTGCCTTGAAAACCCCACCAGGGGTCACCATACGTCAGCTGCAACTTGATGGCATTATTTGTACTTTGCTCTTTAAAAACACTTTCCATAGAGACTACTGGCAAAGTGTTTCCTGTCTAAGCTGAGACACCAGAGAGGTAGACAAAGACCTGTGCGTGTGTGGGAGATTCAACACCGACGTCTATGCCCGGAAGCACTTTCTGACCACACACCTGCTGGAAACGAAATGAGTCTGATCTCTTTTTCTGGTTCAGCTGCCACTCTTTGAAATGCAGGACAGCTTCATCCACAGTCAGCATCCCCAGCTTCACTTGCTCCTGTAGCGTGATCAGCTGCCTTTGCCCTGGAGTCTTCATCCCAGCAAATGGATCGTATATACTGGGCTGGGAATGAACCCGCTGACATCCGGCTGCTGACTCTGGGAAAGAAGAGTCCCCAAGCCACTAGTAAACATGCACTGTTTGTGTTCCTTGTATAATCTTGATCTACAGTTTAATATCCTTCTATTATTGGCCTTCTACCTCTACACAGCTAACCCTGGAAGACCCCAAGTAAAGCTAATAGTAGGAGCAGAATAGTAGGGGATGAGGTCTACAACATTAAGTTGTCTGAAGAAACTCTTCCCTGTCCTCACAGGGATCCATTTGTTACCTAGGAAGAGGCACAAGACCTTCTGTAATTCAAGAGCAGAAACCAGGAAGAAAGAAGGGTTAGGAGAAAGTTTTGTCAAGCAGGTAAAAGTATCGTGAAGATTAACAAGAATACGTTGGACATGAAAGAAAAAATGAACAGTCTTGCTACTGTCCAGCACACCAAACAACTAACCCCTGAATTACATAGTTGCTTTTGCAGACAGAGCTTTTTCACTATGACGAAAGTAACCCCCCCCCCCGCAACAAGTCTACTGGGCCATGCACGGAACACCCTAATTCTGACTCACCTTTCCTAAGGTTCTCTGAAGACACATAGAGATTCCCAGGCTTCTCTCGGTCTTTCCCTGCAAATACTGGACAAAGACAAGTTATTCAAGACATGAGTCAATGCTGCAGAATCATACCAGCCTTCAAGCCCACCAAAGTCAAGGGAATGAACTAGTCGGCTTGTTGTGGACCAGTGGTGAACCTCAGTCCCCCAACTGTGCAGCCCACGGACTGCAGAGTATGACAGATGGGCTAATCATTGCATGAGGTCACAGTCTGACGGCCAGGACTAGGGCAAATGAGATCACTACTGCAGCCCATGGAAATCAAAACTACAGAACATCTAGGAAGCTGAAGGGTCTAAAGGAGAAAGGAGCCGGGCATTTTGTCCTGGATCCCATCTAGCAAATCGTGCAAGAAAACCACAAGACCTCCAAATATGAATCAGTCCAAACTCAACATCATCAATGTGTTTGAAGGGACTCTTCCCTGCCCTCGTGGTGATTCGTTGTTAAGATGACAAAGAGGCACGGAGAACCGCACAATAAGGCATAGCAGGTGCTAAGCAACCGCCTAAGCACCAAAACCCACATCAGCGATAAGTCACAACTGAGCCAATATCCCCTCTAAGCTGTGGAGTCTCGTGAGCCAAAATTCTGCTTCATGAACCAAAAGACCTACTAGGATTAAAGTTGTGAGCAAGCCTACATTAAAAAAAAATATTATTTCAGCAAAACATACTCTCCGTCACAAACAAACTCCACGCACCCAAACCAAAGGCTCTTTCCCATGTCAAAAGCCCCTCACAGGACGATTTTGTGGCAGGGTCACAAGATCTGAAGATACAGCGAAGGATAAAAGAGCTTTGCAGCACATCATCCACCTGGGGCACACATACAGGTGATTTATGCTGTAGCAGATCCAGGGTCATTTCCTGCTCACAACAGAAACCCCAATTCAACCAAGGGCAACAACCAGGCAACCAAGAACAAAAGGTTAATCCCGCATTTCAAGCTAAACAATCAGCACCAGGGCTATTTTTGGGACAGGAACGCACAGGAACGGAGTTCCGGCTGGCTCCCAAGTTGGCCACGCCCAGCAGGAACTCATTAGCATAACAGGCCACAGCCAACAGCAGGAACTTATTAGGATTGGCTACATTAGGGGTGTGTGGCCTAACATGCAAAGGAGTTCCTGCTACAAAAAAAGGCCCTGGGTTTGGACAACAAACAAGGTAGACAGAATAACAAGCAAAAGGTGGGTGTGGCTGGATAACCACACTTCTGGTAACATGGGGGTGCGGCCTAATGTGCTAATGAGCTGTGCTGGCAGGGGTGTGGACTAATATGCTAATGAGTTCCTGGTGTTGGGTGTGGCCTATTATGCTAATGAGTTCCTGCTGTTGGGTGTGGCCTATTATGCTAATGAGTTCCTGCTGGGCTTTTTCTACAAAAAGAGCCCTCAGCACACATCATAAAGTAAAGTTTAGGATGAAGGTGGCTGTACAACTGTTCCATAGCAGTATTCCTCACCATTGTGGTCAACCCTAAACGTATCTACTTGAGTGGAAGTATCATGACGACTCCAGGGGAACTCATGCAACAGCCCCTCGCAAGCAGGAGTCATGAGGGCTTCTCCCCCAGCCCCTCCATTTTGCAGCCAGATGGTTCTTGGGCCTTATAAAGTCACCTTTATAAATGTAGGATTCCTTGTCCTGCTGCTTGGTGGGGTCAGGTCTCGGCACAGGAACTGGAGGTCTGTTGAGCAGTTCGGAAGGAGAGCTGTTCTGCTCCACGGTGTGATACACATCTTCTTCATCATCACACAGGTGGTAGATATCACCTTTGTATTCCGGATCCACCACGCTTACACCTAGGAAGCAAATTACTACTAGAAGGAAAGCCCTGCAGAGGTTGGCCTATCGGTTGCTGGCCTGAATGAGCTTGTGGAGGATTGGCATAGCTGACTCTCTACAGCCATCAACGAGATCGCTCCCCGGCACCCTCGGCACTCCCGCTCTAGGCTGGCCCCCTGGTACACCCAGGAGTTGTGACTCATGAAGCGGAAGCTGAGATGGCTAGAGAGACGGTGGCGCCGTGCTCGCAATGAGGCAACAAGTGCATCCTATAGGACGTTTATGAGATCCTATGAGATGGCAGTCAAAGCCGCAAAGAGAGAGTTCTATGCAGCTACGATTGCGTCCACGAGCTCACACCCAGCCCAATTGTTTAGAACAATTCGGTCTTTAACAGCTCTGCCACAGGGCAGACCAAATGCTAGGGAATTGGACATTGGCTGCGAGGCATTTGCGAGCTATTCCGCGGATAAAGTCTTGGCGCTCTGCCACAACCTCCCTGCCACAGTTGGTACAGTGAGCAAACGCAAGGCCCCTTGCATGTCTTCGATTTGGGGGTTGGATTGCTTCAGCCCGCTCAGCCTGGAGGAAGTCGACAGGTTGCTCGTGTCTGTATGCCCAACCACATGCAGCCTCGTGCCCTTCCTGGCTCATTAAAGCGGGCCACGGGGGGTTTCGAGGTGCCCTACGGGAGATTGTCAACAAGTCCCTCTCTGAGGGGCGGTTCTCGGGAGCACTCAAGGAAGCGATGGCCCGTCCTCTCTGGAAAAAACCAACTCTGGATCCGGCCGAATTGGCCAACTATCGTCCGGTTTCCAATTTGCCCTGTTTGGGCAAATTAATCGAGAGGGTGATGACAATACAGTTACAGGGCTTCTTGGATGACGCTTCCGTCCTAGACTCCTTCCAGTCTGGCTGGCATGGGATGGAGACCGCGCTGGTCGCCCTTACAGACGACCTCCCGAAGCATCTGGATCGAGGTGGTTCGGCACTATTGATGTTGTTAGACCCGTCGGCAGCGTTCAACACGGTCGGCCACCAGTTGCTGACCCACCGCCTCGCCGACGTGGGGATACAGGGGCTTGCCTTACAATGGGTTGCTTCTCTTCTCCAGGGTCGGGGACAAAGGGTGGTGCTAGGGGAACAGCAGTCCTGGAGTCACCTGCTTGAGTGTGGTGTGCCTCAGGGGGCGGTGCTTTCCCCGATGCTGTTTAACATCTACATGCACCCCCTTGCCCAGATTGCTCGGAGGTATGGGCTGGGATGTCACCAGTATGCAGATGACACCCGGCTCTATCTGATGTGGGCCGGCCGGTCAGACTCCAGTCCGGAAGATCTGAACTGGGCATTGCAAGCCGTGGCTGGTTGGCTTATACTGAGCCGGCTGAAGCTAAACCCGGTGAAGACAGAGGTCCTGCACCTGAGTTGGGGCGGCTTGGGGATGGGGATCCCTCTCCCGACCTTCGACGGGGCACCATTGGTGCCAGTGCTGGGGGTGAGGAGTTTGGGAGTGCTCCTGGATCCCTCCTTACCTATGGAGGCCTAGGTGGCAGCCACTGTTAAGTTGGCCTTTTACCACCTCCAGCTGATTCAGCAGTTGGTTCCCTTCCTCGACCGCAATCAGGCTGCCCACCCTGGATAGTGCAGAGTACTTGTGCCGTTCCAGAAGGTGAGGAGCGTGGGGGTGATCCTGGATGCCGCGCCTTCTCTGGAGGCCCAGGTCACCCACAGGGGCCAGATCTGCCTTTTACCACCTTCGCCACACCTGGCAGCTGTCTCCCTAGGACAGCTCCCCCCGGGGATTTTGCTCATTAATATGTCAACCTGCCTGTATGATTCTCTTCTGTCATTTGGACTGTCAGAGAACGGACCAAGGGAGAAGGCGAGAGAAAGTTAAAACAGTCCTTGAAATGTTTTCTGGGGATGGTGCTGCAACATCAGAGCAATCGGGGTTGAAACTGCTGCTTGTGGAGATAGTTAAGATGACTGGACCAGCCTCACAATACGTAGGAGCAAAAACGCCACCATTCCTACCTTGATCAGCTCAAGGACTCCTGGGGCTAAACACACACTTTGATTTGCCCCCTTCAAAAGCGAGGCCTCAAAAGGTTAGAACAGGCACAAACTGGAACACACTCTGGACCGGCTACGTATGAGGTTGGCGGGCTCTCCTTGCCTGGGGTTGGATGAGAAGGTTAAAAAAACCCACCCATTTTCTTTCCTCACTTGTGCTCACCTTCCAAGAACCTGCGCATCATGTAGTCCTTTGTCATCCGAGGGTTGCTGGCATCCGACTGGAGCATTTCTACATCTAGAAAATTGAAATATATTCACTGCATTATTTCAAAAGAATTATTTTCATTTTATATGTTTCATTTTATATGTCAATAGCAGTTGACATTAATAAGCTTGTTAACCAACGTTTAAGCACTGTTTGTGACAATATGAAAATTGGCCTAGAATTTCAATTCCCCCCCCCCATTGCTACCTTCCAGAGCATATCAGATCTATATTTTCTTAATTTATATCTCCGTTTTCTCTCCTTTGGGGACCCAGAGCATCTTACATTGTTCTCCTCCACTGTATCCTCACAACAACCCTGCAAGGGAAGTTAAGCCGAGAGTGTATGAGTGGCCCAAGGCCACCCAGTGAGCTCCCATGGCACTCCGACCGGGGGGCCCCACATCTCAACCAAGGGGCCCCAGCACGGTACCCCCGGGCCCCACGGTCTCCGCCAAGACCTCTCCTAGCACTCAGGAAGTGTTTTCTAAGGAAGTGAGAGGGGCAATGTGGGGCTTTTGCCCAGGAAGGTTTCTGAGGGGCCGTGCATATTTTTAAGAACACAGCACAAGGATCTTCACAGTGTGACTGAGCTCCGGCAGCCATTTTGTGGCCGTGTCAGAATCCCAAAGGTGCCCGGAAGGCTGGAAAAGGTTGGGGGTCCATGTTCTAAACACGCCTGGCTTCTACCGGACTCAGTTCAGAAAGCTGCCTCCAATAATCTGTGTCTCTGCAGCAAATCGCATACAAGTTGTAAGAAGTGTTACCCACACATTTTTAATCTGAATCAGGACTCTGTCCCAACCGGTAAATAATTAATTAACACTTACTTGGAGTCAAGCTTCAGTAACAACAATAAAATCAACCTTATCAGTTTCTCATATTTCACGACCCTGTGCATTCTTTAAAAGCTTGCCCGATCGTCTTCTAGAAGGCTGACCCCTCATGAAAGACCACTGGAACGCACGGCGACACATCACACGGGAGAGTCACACTTCAAAACAGTTGCACTCCCCACATGAATCACGTTACCCACAGAGAAGATCTCCATACCAGGTCTACACATTCATGATAGTTATATGGAGACTCTCTACATAGTCTGGGCAAACCATATAATAAGGAGTAAAGGTTGATTAAAATGTGAAATTCGCTGCCAGATGTTGTAGTGATGACCACAGGAATAAACAGCTTTAAAGGGGGATTAGACAGATTCATGGAGGAGAGGTCTTATCAGTGGCTGCTAGCCATGGTGGCTGAGGGGAACCTCCACCTTCAGAGGCACTAAAGCCTCTGAATCCCAGAGCCAGGAGGAAACATCAGGGGAAGGCCTCGGCCTCTCTGCCCTGTTGTTGTCCCTCCAGAGGAATTGGTTGGCCACTGTGTGAGACAGGAGGCTGGACTAGATTGCCCATTGGTCTGATCCAGCAGGGCTCTTCGTATGTTCTTATGGAGGGGAGAGCTATTATGGCCTGTCTGGTTCCTGTCACCCTCTCCTGGTGCTTTGCCAGGCAGAGTTCCAGTTTCAAGTGTACATACCAGGTGTTGGGGACATGCAAGAGGTTGGGGCTTACGCCAGTGTCTCATTCACTCTGCAGTCTATTCGTCTGTGGTCCTGAACTCCTAGAGATGGTCTCAGACTTGGCACTGAGGTCCCTGCAGTTTTAGTACTTGGAGACTTCCCATCCTGAGGCCCCCCTGGTAAGCTTGACTGGGGACATGTTGGCCTCCATAGCTACTATGGGAGTATCCCAGAACATATTAGATTCCATCCCTATGGCAGGTCTTATGCTCATTTTGGTTTTCTGCACTGAGCAAGTGCAATGTCATTCAGGAATGGAAGAAACCCCCAAGATCCCAAACAATGAGATGGTGAGCAATGTTCCCTCTAAGCTGTGGAGTTTTGTGAGCAAAAATTCTGTTTTGTGAGCTACCGGCATTAAAGTTGTGAGTGAGCAATTTGGCTATTGCATAAATCAGTTTGCTCTGGAGCCATCCTTCCTGAGCTAAGACAAAAAGGTGTGAGCCGGAGGCTAAAAAACTGTGAGCTAGCTCGCACCAACTCAGCTTAGAGGGAACACTGATGGGGAGGTATGACTAACGGGTACTTGAACACATGCATCTGCCTTGTACTGGTCCATCAGAGTCCGTATTCTCTGCTTTGACTGGCAACAACTCTCCAAGGTCTCAGGAACCTATGACTCCATCCTTAACTGGATATGCCAAGGGCTGAACTTTGGACCTTCAGCAGGCAAAGCAGACACTGTGACGCTTGACCACACACCCCACACACCTGAAACCTGTGCAGGGGGACTGATTAGGATGGGTCCTCTTTTGGAGGCAGACGGCTCTCTCTGTATAGAGGAGGGGAACAAACCTTCTTTACAGGCTACACTTGGACAGAGCACACAGGCTCTCCCCCACAGCAAAAGACCCTCTAGGGATGTTAGTTCAGAAGCACCCAGTGGGATTTATTTCCCAGAAAGCTTCTTTAGGGACTGCAGCACTCAGTCAGCAAAGGTCCCTTTCCAAAGAGCCAGTTTGGTGTTGTGGTTAAGTGTGCGGACTCTAATCTGGGAGAACCGGGTTTGATCCCTTACTCCTCCACTTGCACCTGCTGATGTGACCTTGGGTCAGTCACAAGCTCTGGCACAGCTGTCCTTGAAAAAGAGCAGTTTCTGTCAAGAGCTCTCTCAGCCCCACCCACCTCACAGGGTGTCTGTTGTGGGGAGGGGGAGGGAAAGGAGTTTTTCAGCCGCTCTAAGTGAAGGGCGGGGTATAAATCCAATCTCTTCTTCTTCTTCTTGCAGCCAGCTACTTCCTCTACACAGTGAAAGGCCGGCCTGGATGAATCACAAGCGGGAATTAAGATTGCTGGGGAAAACATCAACAGCCTCAGATATGCAGACGATACCACTCTGATGGCAGAAAGTGAAGAGGACCTCAAGAGCCTCTTGCTCAGGATAAAAGAGGAGAGCGCAAAAGTGGGCTTGAAGCTCAACATCAAAAAAACTAAGATCATGGCATCTGGCCCCATCAGTCCTTGGCAAATAGAAGGGGAAGTCGTGGAAGTAGTGACAGACTTCACATTCCTGGGATCCCAGATCACCGCAGACGGTGACTGCAGCCATGAAATTAAAAGACGCCTGCTCCTTGGGAGGAAAGCGATGGTGAACCTAAACAGCATGATAAAAAGTAGAGACATCACCCTGCCAACAAAAGTCCGCATGGTCAAAGCAATGGTATTCCCAGTAGTCATGTATGGCTGCGAGAGTTGGACTGTAAGGAAGGCCGAGCGCTGAAGAATAGATTCTTTTGAACTATGGTGCTGGAGAAGACTCTTGAGAGCCCCTTGGACTGCAAGAAGATCAAATCAGTCAATCCTAAAAGAAATCAACCCTGACTGTTCCCTGGAAGGCCAGATAATGAAACTGAAGCTCAAATACTTTGGCCACCCAATGAGAAGGGAGCACTCACTGGAGAAGACCCTGATGCTGGGAAAGATTGAAGGTCAAAGAAGATGGGGACGGCAAAGGATGAGATGGTTGGACAGTGTCATCGAGGCAACGAACATGAAATTGAGCAAACTCCGGTGGAAGGACGGCGGAAGACAGGAGAGCCTGGCGTGATGTGGTCCACAGGGTCGCGAAGAGTCGGACTCAACTGTGTGACTGAACAACAAAAATGAAGTGGCAATGTGTGCTGTGGTTCTGTCCGGGATGACATTACTGGTGGCTTGCAGTCCATCCGCATGTGGGATGTTGGTGTACAGAGCCTCAACATCCATAGTAGCTAGAGTTAGGGTTAGGGTTGTCCGGAAGTTTGTCAATGGACTGTATTTTTCTGAGGAAGTCAGTAGTGCCTCGTAAACAGCTGGGTGTGCTGATGGCACAGGGCCTGAGGATAGAGTCCATATATCCTGAGACTCCTACCGTGATTGTGCCAATTCCTGAAACAATGGGTTGTCCTGGTTACCTGGTCTGTGGAATTTGGGTAGTAGGTAGAGTGTTCCTGGCCGGAGTTCCTGGGTGTGTCCATATGGATACATTCTTGCATATCCACGGTCAGTATCTTTAATATTGCATTGAGTTCTCTTTTGTATTTCTGGGTTAGGGTGTGAGGGTTAGGGTTCTATAGAATGCTGTGTGAAGAAAATCTTGGGGCTACCAGCTTGCGTACCCTATGCAGCTATGTGCCTGGAGACAACCCAAAGACGGTTAATTACTATGGCATGTGGACCATAACCTTTAAATTTTGGCTGCACCTTCATTTTAGATGTGGCCCAAACAGTCTTGTGGTACACATGTTAACAGAATCACATCTATCGACTTGGTTGATTAATATAGGGGGGGGTGGAATTCTATAATTGGCTTTAGTTTTGCTGATTTGGTACTTCTGTCTGAGCAGAAGGCTTTTTCCTTACTCAGACAAAGACTCCTTGATATAGAGGCGCAAGATCTGAGAAGACTTGCGCACAGACATTGCTCTCCCTTGAGTATGGGACTCTCTTTCAGCCACGTTTCCTCAGGACATCTGGCAAGACTGATTCAGCCCCATCTTCGTAGGGCTTTCATGCTAGCTCGGTTTGACATCCTCCCCTCAGCTGTTTTATCGGGAAGGTGCAAGAAAATCCCCTATAAAGATAGACTGTGCCCATGTGGGATGGGGGAAATTGAATCTATTGGACATCTGCTTTTGTACTGGACTATAAGGAAGGCCGAGCGCCGAAGAATAGATTCTTTTGAACTATGGTGCTGGGGAAGACTCTTGAGAGTCCCTTGGACTGCAAGAAGATCAAATCAGTCAATCCTAAAGGAAATCAACCCTGACTGTTCCCTGGAAGGCCAGATAATGAAACTGAAGCTCAAATACTTTGGCCACCCAATGAGAAGGGAGCACTCACTGGAGAAGACCCTGATGCTGGGAAAGATCGAAGGTCAAAGAAGACGGGGATGGCAAAGGATGAGATGGTGAGACAGTGTCACAGATGCAATGAACATGAAGTTGAGCCAACTTCAGAGGACAGCAGAAGACAGGAAGGCCTGCCGTGATCTGGTCCATGGGGTCACGAAGAGTCAGACTCGACTGTGCGACTGAACAACAACTGTAAATTCCACTATGAGATCCGTGTTTCTTATATTGAACCTGTGATGGACCCCCTTTTGGGCCAATCTGATGAGTATAAAATTATTTCTTAATTGTCTTCTCATAATATAGAAATTCTTGAACCTGCAGGAAGTTTCTTTTATGAGGTATCTAGGAGGAGAGGCTCATATTAAGGCAATTCGGAATGTGCTACCACCACCACCACCCCCGGCTATCTTGAGGCTCTATGCTGCACGCTGTATTTTATCTCCTATGCCAATAAAGGTACTGTATTTGTTTGTCGAATGCTGTGCTGGAAAGTAGTCTCCCTGCCTCCTCTGTGGAGTTAGAGGCCTGTCCATGATCACGACTGCTCCTCCTTTGCCAGCTTCCTTGATTATGATGCCAGAATTATTTTTGAGGCTCTTTATGGCATCTCTTCCTGCATGGCTGAGATTCTGCGTTAAGGGATGCTAAGTATTCTGTGCACCCGGAGCAGCAAAAACAGGGAAATAACCCCCCCCCTGCTTCCCTCCCCCCCCCCCCCACGCCGCCGCCAGTGCTCTTTTGGCCTAGGAACCGAAGGGCACAACAGCATCCCAAGCTCAAATGGGCTCGCTCTGTTTTTTTTTTAATCCCTGCTGCCCTGTGGCTGTGGAGAACACTCTGGCTGCATCTAGATTACTGCAAGGCGGTCTTCCTGGAGCTGCCCTTGAGAAGTGTTCAGAAACGTCACCTGGTACAGAATGCTGCAGCCAGGACTGGAGTGGGTTGTAGGGACCAGATGGCTTCGGTCTTGGCCCAGCTACACTGACTCCCAATTTGTTTATGGGCACAATTCAAGGTGCTGGTAATGACACTGGAGTGACTTGTTGGGACCACCATGCCTTAAGGACCGCCTATCCTTTGGTGATCCCGCCCGGGCACTGTGACCATCTCCAGAGGCCTTGCTCCGGACACCCCTGCTGGCGGAGACTTCCTTGCTGGTCCCCCCTCCAAGTACCCACCAGGGCTGACCCTGCTTAGCTCCCGGGATCTGATGAGGCTGGGCTAGGCCTGGGCTGTTGTGGAAACCTCATCGCAAAGCCTTACGGAGGAGCAAAGAAATAAACGAATGGATGCGAAGATGTGCGACTGACACCGTGACCTCTTGAGAAACACCACCAGGAGACCAAGGCGGCTGGCAAGCAACATTAAAACTACCCATGCAGCAGGGGTGAGGGCAGTTTTGAGTGGAGAAATGGCTGCATCGCCTTTTCCACGCTTGCTGCTTCTCTGAGACAGCGCCCCTCTCAAGTTTTCGTGTCCCCGCCCCTGAGGTCCCAGACACAGGTTTCTGACAGCAAAGATGCCACCAAAACTACGTGGGGGAGGGGAGTGAGGTTTGGGCCGGCGTGGGCAAAGGGGGCAGGGGGAGAGCGAAGGACACACCCGGCAGTGCTTCTCCGCTCAGAACCCTCTCACTTCCCTAGGAAAAGCAGGTGTCCCAAGTTTTTCTTCTGTGACGGTGTGTGTGTGTGGCACCTCTAGAGAGTCTAAAAAAACGAGAAGTCCCCAAAGCAGCTTGGAAGGTTTCGCCAGATCTAATAACAGGGACTTTCCATCCCTGAGACCCAGTGGATTGTGATGGAGAAAGAAATCTTTGAAGCAATGAGAGTATGAGAAGAAGTGGCGGCTTCGGCTGACGCCCTGAGGTCTGAAGGTTCCAAAACCTCCCTGCAGCCTCCAGGCACAGATGCAGAAAGAGGAGGGGGCAACAAGTGGAGCCAAAGGTCCCGTGTGGAATGGACTGCCACTTTAACAAATACACGGAAAGACAAACCACTACGGAAGGCCGACGTGGTGACAAGGACAGCTGAAGGGGATGAGCAGAAAGGATCACAGGCAGGCGTCCTGGAAGTCATTTAAAACCACACTCGCATCATGACCCAAGAAAGGGGACAAATAAGTCCCTGGAGATGCCAACATGGCTAACTAATGAAGTCAAGGAGATTATCAGAAGCAATATAACTTCCTTGTTCATGCTGATGAGGGAAGCACACACACTGGCGCAAACCAAATGTAAACTCAAGACGGCTGAGGCGCAAATTAACGGCTAACCCGAGAAAAACAGAAGTATCGGCAGCAGGAGGCCCACTCAGAGGGCCGGTGTGGTCGGAGCCTCCCGCTCAGCCGTGGAAGCTGGCCAGGCGACCCTGGGCCCATCGCACCCTCTCCGCCTAGCCCTAGCCCTCCTTGCAAGGCGGTGGTTGTGGGGGCTGAGTAGAGGAGGGGGCACCGACGTGAAAAGCGGCTTTGGGTCCTCAATCAGGGAGAAAAGTGGGCTATAAATGAAAAAGAAGCTGCAGACCCAAGACCTTTCTGGCCCAGAGTCCAGTGGCTGTTCCAGGACACACAGCCCATGCGCCACCCTTCATGCGCCAGACTGCTGCTCGGCCTCACCGAGGGAGGCCTTGGGGGCAGGCTCCACCGCAAGGAGCCGAGCCCCGTACTCACACAAGTCTTCTGGGGCGCCAGGGACCAGGCCCGCCATGGATTCGTAGAGCTCCTCGTCGCAGCCGGGATTCAGAGAACACTTCATCAGTAGGTCAGTGGAGCGGTGAGCCATGGACTCGTAAGTGGAGTCGTCCTCCGTCCCCTCCATCAACTGCTCCTTTATGTGGCTCTTCAGCATGTCCGCCGTCTCCTAGGGAAGGGAGAAAGCCGGAAGGAAGGAAGGACCCCCTGTGAGGCGGCAGCAACGGCCAGGGCACCAGGCAAGGCATTCTTACTCACCACCAGGGCTCCCTTCGAAGCCGTGGAGTCTTGTGAGCAAAAATTCTACTTTGTGAGCTACTGGCCTTAAAGCTGTGAGCGATTTGGCCGCTGCATAAATTAGTTTGCTCTGGAGCCCTCCTGCCTGAGCTGAGACAAAAATGTGTGAGCCAGAAGCTAAAAAACTGTGAGCTGGCTCACACTCACTCAGCTTAGAGGGAACATTGTGTCACCACCAGTCCAAAGCTCAGTCAGGCAGAATTCAGCCATCAAGTCCTCCTGGTTTAAAGGCAGCGGAGGGACACACACACACACCCGCCTCGCCCGTGATGACGAGGGAACAGGAGGACCGGGGGAGGACAGACAGCCTTGACGTGGGGGGCAAAATTGGAGCCCCCCCCCGCTTTTCAATAAAAAGGTGGCTTGTGTGTGCAAGAGAAGAAATTTTCAGCATACAAAGAGGCACAGGAGCCGAAACAGATCTTTATTTTTAACCTCTTTTGGCCACGGTCTAATGAAAACCTAGATTATTTTTTTTTAAGTCAGTGAGGTGAATCCAATCACCCTCTAAGTAGCCTTCCTCCGACTTAAGTAGCTCTTCCTTCAACACAAGAGTCACTTGTAGTGTGTTAAGGGCATCATCTCCAGCTTATGGTGACCCCATGAATGAGTGACCTCCAAAATGTCCTATCATCAGGGGTCGTTTCGTAGAAAAAGAGCTAGGGGAACTCATTAGCATAACTCATTAGCATATGCCACACCCCCTGACATCAAGGGCCCGGCGGTGGACCTGCAAGGCCGGCGGGAGTGTGAGGAAGCCCCGCCAAAGCCCTCAGTGGCTCCAGGCAGGCAGGAGTGGGGAGAGGCGGGGAGGAAGCAACTTACCCTCCCTCTTCTCCTGCCTCCTCCTGGCCGAATGAGGGCCGGAAGCGGGGCGGCTGGAAGTAGGGGGCGGGGCTTCATCATGTGCCCCGCCCCCCTGCACCTCACCCGGGGGAACTGCGTTCCCCCGCGTTCCCCCCCGAAATGACCTCTGCCTATCATTAACAGAAGAGAGGAGAAAAGATTGGATTTATACCCTGCCCTTCACTATCCGAAGGAGTCTCAGAGCAGTCTGCAAACGCCTTTCTTTCCTCTCCCCTTAACAGGTACCCCGTGAGGCAGAAGAGCTCTGACTGAGGACTGCCCTTGAGAGAACCCCTCTGAGAGAACTTGTGACTGACCCACGGTCACACCAGCAGCTGCATGTGGAGGAGTGGGGGAATCAAACCCGGTTCTCCTCTTAAAATAGCGTGTCCAAGACAGTGGACTTATTTTGACATATGTATTGCTTTACAACTGTTGACCTCATAACCTTAGCTTGTTATTTAATTCTGTTTTCCCATATCTTAAACATCTTCACGATGTTACATGTCAATTTGGTGTTCCGCCCTTTTGGACCTTACCTGCCATTCCACTGTGTTTGGGAAAGTGAATGAAGCCTGAATGAAACTTTTGTGAGCGGGAGGGAGGGGCCCACAAGAGGGGGGGCATTTAACAGAGGCCAGAGAACAGCTGGGGGCTCCCGCAGTGATGGGGGCAAGAGGTGAACTTTGGAAGAAGGAAGGGGGAGGGTCAGAACTCCAGAGGGGCCTCCCTGGAGGCTTCCCAGGACTCAGGTCGGACTTGGGAGTGGGGGGGGGGGGCAACACTCTGTGTCACACAGTGGCCAGAAATACCAGTGCCATCAGGAGGTCCACCAGTGGGGCCAGGACACTAGAAGCCCTCCCACTGTTGCTGCTCCATATGCTTATCTAATTCCCTTTTGAAGCTGTCCATGCTTGTAGCCGCCACCACTTCCTGTGGCAGTGAATTCCATGTGTTAATCACTCTTTGGGTGAAGAAGTACTTCCTTTTATCCGTTCTAACCCGACCGCTCAGCAATTTCATGGAGTGCCCACGGGTTCTTGTATTGTGAGAAAGGGAGAAAAGTACCTCTTTCTTTACCTGCTCTTTCCCATGCATAATCTTATAAACCTCAATCATGTCACCCCTCAGTCGTCGTTTCTCCAAGCTAAAGAGCCCTAAGCGCTTTAACCTTTCCTCATAGGGAAAGTGTTCCAACCCTTTTATCATTCGAGTTGCCCTTTTCTGCACTTTTTCCAAAGCTATAATATCTTTTTTAAGGTGTGGTGCCCAGAACTGCACACAGTATTCCAAATGAGGTCTCACCATTGATTTATATAGGGGCATTATTATATTGGCTGATCTGTTTTCAATACCCTTCCTAATAATCCCCAGCATAGCATTGGCCTTTTTTTATTGCAGTCACACACTGTCTCGACATTTTCAGTGAGTTATCTACTACAACTCCAAGATCTCTCTCTTGATCAGTCTCTGCCAGTTCAGACCCCATCAACGTGTATTTATATTTAGGATTTTTGGCTCCAATGTGCATCACCTTGCACTTGGCCACACTGAACCCCATTTGCCATGTTGACGCCCACTTGCAACATGTTGACAGCTTTGAGGATGGGGGTGGAGTTTGGATGCAGATTGCAGGAATGATCACAGAGGAGAGGGAAATACTAGAGTCATGCAGATGCTCCTTGGTTTCTGATTCAATATGAGAAATCCACAGATTTCTGCTTGATCTACATGCCGGGGAACCCTGTGCCCACTGACAAGAGCAAAAGAAAGAAAAGGTGGGTGGGGAGGGGCCAAGCCAGGATAATTGCCGGTTGTTGGATGTTACAAGTTAAAACACTTCTATTTCAGTATTTACTGGGTTAATACTGTTTACTAAATCACATGTTTGTTTGTAACCAATAAGTTTAGAGAGCTAGAAAGCCCAGTAACTTCAGATCTAGTTTTGTTGTTCTGATTGGAGACTAGAGTGCCTAGTATTAGCATTTTATGGCTCTTTGTCCTGAGCAAGAAGAAGTTAGTCTCCATTACTCTTCTGCCATGTTCTGTCTAGCTGTAAGGATGTAGGCATATAGCTCTTTGTTATTTTACATCCCGTATACCTTTTCCCCATGCTAGGTTGTAGTAAACTTTTATATTTAAACACACCATTGACTCTGACTCTTTAATACACTGCTGACTGCTGATTACTCTACTGATTAACTTTAGAAATTAATAAGAATAACCCAATACCGGTGCATTCTACAGACGTGGTGCACTGTGGATTAAGTGACTGTGCAGGGTTGCCAGCCCTGTCCCCGCAAATGCTGGGAGGATGTGACATCACTTCTGTGTCACGCTCAAGGGATTCCTCCTAACCTCCACCGTAGAAGGACCCTACGGATACAGGGAAACTCCCACAGCGTCACTGTGGAGACTGTTTTTTCTTCCACTCCTTAGTTTCTCTGGGGCAGGGCTTGACTGGCTGTGGGTGTTCAAACGACAAGGCTATTCCTAGGGTGAGAAAGGGGTTCATCCCACTCGTGCCCTTAGGTCAGTCAGTTTTAGTTTCTTTAACAGTCCTCTTTCCCCAGGTAACTGTTGCTTTTGCAAAGCGGGAGGGGAATCTCCAGCAGTAGTCTTGGCAAGCGACAGTTTGAAGGAAACCACGACAGTTCGAAGTGGTATAAAATCTGTGTCGGTCTGTAGGTCCTAGATATGGCAGGAGGACTCAGAGGGGAGCCGCACTGCTTGCCCTCGTTTGTTTAGGAGCACAAGGATTTCCACTTACACGAAGCTCATTTGTCCCAGCGACACCACCCACACAGTGCCCTGTGCCCATCCTGTGCACATGCGGATCTTTTACCACTCTAGAGCGTCTGCCCTCGCCAGCATGGGAGCGCTTCCTCCGCCAAGCAAGGCGTCTCGTTTCCTCTCCAGCAGCGCATCTCTTATAACTCATTAATGTTGGGATTGTTCTAAACACTGGTTTTTAACATTTTATTTCACTTAATGCATGCTGCATGAAGAAGTGAACAGTGACTCGTGAAAGCTCACAGCCTACCACAAAGTTTGTTAGTCTTTAGAGAGCCAGTTTGCCAGTTTTGTGTCGTGGTTAGAAGCACAGACTCTAATCTGGGAGGACCGGGTCTGATTCCCCACTCCTCCTCCACATGCAGCTGCCGGAGTGACCTTGGGTCAGTCACAAGTCCTCTCGGAGCCGTTCTCTCAAGGGCAGTTCTCGAGAGAGCTCGCTCAGCCCCCCCACCTCCCAGGGTGTCTGTTGTGGGGAGGGGAGGGGAAAGGAAGACTGTAAGCCGTTATGGGACTCCTTCGGGTAGTGAAGGGCCATGGGGTATAAATCCAATCTCCTCTTCCTCTCCCTCTCCCTCTTCTTCTTCTTCTTGGTGCTACTGGACTCTTGCCCTTTTCTACTGTGTGCTGCATGCCTCATTGAAGCCCATCTCTGTCCTGAGTCAAATAAGCACCAGCAACCTTCTCCCTTCCGGCACGTCATTCCCCGTCTCCTTCTTTGCCATCCATTAATGGGGGAAGGAATATCCCCAGAGGTGCTGGACCAGGGCTGACGTGAGTATGTGGAGACGAATACTTAGAACAGGGTGATAGCAGAAGTGTAGTTGCCTGCCAAACTCCCCCATTTGCATTGCACCTCTGAAACATTTTGGTCTTATGGGTTCCCTACCATGCTCCTAAGCATTAGGATTCTCTGAATACATTTTGTTCCTTTGCAACTCTACCTACTGATGGGGTCAAGGAGCTGCGGTGGCTCAAGTGGTTAAGACGCTGAACTGCAGGCTGTGGAAGGTCGGTAGTCCAGCAGTTTGAGACCCGAGTGTGCCGCATGACGGAGTAAGCTCCCGTCTCTAGTCCCAGCTCCTGCCAACCTAGCAGTTCAAAAGCAAGACATTGCAAGTAGATAAATAGGGACCACTTCGGTGGGAAGGTAACAGCGTTCCGTGCGCCTCGGCGTTTAGTCATGCCGGCCACGTGACCACGGAAATGTCTTCAGACAGCGCTGGCTCTTCGGCTTTGAAACGGAGATGAGCACCGCAACCCTAGAGTCAGACTCGACTGGCTTTCGAGCAAGGGAACCTTTACCTTTACTGATGGGGTCAAGTTGAGGGAAAACAGAAGGCGAATGATCCCTCTTACCACGTATTCATCAATGAACTGCCGGAGATCTCTGAAGCCCTCTTTCTCTGCAATGCTGTTGGGGTAGTGGCCATACTTGTTGGCGACACTGTAGGCTTGCAAGGCTCCCGGGCATGTCAGCAGCAGGGCTGTGAGGTTCTTCAGCCCATATTTTGCAGAAAAGTGCAACAGTGTGGGCAGCTCTTCATCCCTCTGACCTGTTTAAAGAGAGAGAGAGAGAGAGAGAGAGAGAGAGAGAGAGAGAGAGAGAGAGAGAGAGAGAGCGAGCGTAAACACACTCTCTCAGAATACACCCTAGAATTCACCCCCAATAATTCAACCAGTGGGAACGGGGGTGGGTGGGTGGGCACTCTGCGTATGAAATGGAGCCCAGCTGCAAGCTCATAGCTGGCAAAAGGAAAACCCCAGGAGATGAATCCTCTCTATCCCAGGTCCAGAGACCCTGAGGGCTGAGTTATGCAAATGGCTCTGGCCAGAGTAAGACAAAAGGCTTATCATCTAACACCCTGCTAGGCCATCACAACGAAAGGGACAGAGACTGAGAAATACAAACAGCCACATAGTTTTCCTTCCTCTAGAATCAGCAAGATCAGGACTGTTCAAAGGGGAGATTATAAATTCTCAGGACATGAGGAAGAAGCTCTCTTGTGGCCTGAGAGGTACAAACTTTTGTTGTTGTTGTTGTTCAGCCGCACAGTCGAGTCCGACTCTCCGCGACCCCATGGACCAGATCACGCCAGGCCTTCCGGTTGTAGTGTATTCAGATGCTGCCCTGAATATACTAGGATGAATGTGAAATCATCCCCATAGAAAAGCTATGTTAAGCTTCAGGCTTCGGCAGGGATTCGTGCCGAAGACATTGTGGCCAATCACATTTGAACTGTATGTAAGCGGGAAAGCTTATGATTGGTCTGTTATGCGAACAACCTGATAGGTTGAGAATTGTACAGTAGGTGTGGCTACATTAGCCCGGAATGTTTAAATACCGAGCAGCTGCAATGGACAAGCTGTTTGGGCTATGAGGAGTTGTACCGTGTTAGAGAAGTTGATTGTCGAGCTGAATAAACCTGAGTTTTTGCTGAAATCACTCTCTGACTAATTTGTTAAGTACGGACTTAACACCGGTCTTCTGCCGTCCTCTGAAGTTTGCTCAATTTCATGTTCGTTGCATCTATGACACTGTCTAACTATCTCATCCTTTGCCGTCCCCATCTTCTTTGACCTTCAGTCTTTCCCAGCATCAGGGTCTCCTCCAGTGAGTGCTCCCTTCTCATTGGGTGGCCAAAGTATTTGAGCTTCAGTTCAGGTACAAACTAGGAAGCACTAAATCGTTATCAAGAGACTCCATCTTGACTAATGTTGAGGAACAATAAAGGTCTTTTAAATGCTGAAACTTCAAGAATCACCAGCCTATCCTAATTTAACATCTTTTAGGATAAGCTTAACAGCTAGAGTCCAGTAGCACATTAGAGACCAACAAGATTTGGGGGGGAGGGGGGTAATAAGCTCCCTTTGTCCGATACTTGAAAGCTCAACCCCCAAAAGCTTGTTGGTCTGCCGTTCCACTGTTCAGCTACCCTCTGAAAGTAGGATAAGCTAGAAATGTGTGTTTTCATTTTTTTTTCCTTTGTATCTTTGCCTCAGTCTGATGTTTGTAGAGACCATGTGTACTCTTTTTTATTTTGGGGTGGGTTTTTTTTTTAGTTTTCTTATATTCTGAAAGCTCAAAGCCTGACCTTTGTGAACACACTACACCTACTCAGAGTCTTGCCATCTAAAGTGTGATAAAGGGGAGGGGGAGAACATAAGCTCACCATCCCTGGAGCATGATAGCGCAAAAGTGCAAAAGTGTGATAGATTATCTCCGTGTTAGGTAATAATAAAGATGAAGCAGGAGGTGTAGAAGCTGGGCAGAGCCTTTAAACGGGCATTGTAGATACAGAGCCTTGATCTACAAATCCACCTAGCAGGAGAGACATTCGTTGGTGGCAGTGGTTACTACCCAGCGAGACGCTAATAACCGCCAGACCCAGGTTGGCAGAAGAACTTTTCTGATCTCCTGGTACACCCAAGGCAACGAAGCGAGCCTGGCCATTCTTTCACAGTCTCCATCAGTATCTTGAGGATACTGATGTCTGCCACAGAATACCACCATATTGCAAAGGATTCTGTTCACACACAGCAACAACCCTGGCCTCTCCTTTTTGTCACTGTGTGAACTGAGAACACAATCCGGGCTCCTGCCTAACAGGACTTTGTTTCAGTGCCTGCACCTTGGTAGGGAGGCCTGCCTCACAAATAAGACGGTTACTTTGGGTCCACAATTCATAAAATGTGTCAAGAGAAATGAGATTCAGAGAGGACTTGAGACCTCCCTGACTGTCCATCCCCCAACCCAGCCTACCTACTGGCTGAAACAGGGGTGTAAAACTCATTTGTTATGAGGGCCGGATCTGACATAAATGAGTCCTTCTTTATTTATTTATTCATTTTATTTATTTTATTCAATTTATACCCCGCCCTCCCTGCAACGCCGGGCCATGCGTGTCATAAAATGTAATTCCAGGTAGCGGGGGTATAAACCTTATAAAGGACACAAACACAAAGTGTTTTCTTTACTTAAAATAAAAACATGCCTAAAACGTTAGCTCTCCTGCAATGTTTTCAATGTTTTGTTTATTTAACAGTGTCTGATAACTGACCCCTCATGCTCTGAATTACTGCATCAAAAAGTCTGTGCTGTTGCAATCCTGAGTGTGCTGTTCAGGTGTGCATCTGTAAGCTGCAAACCTACGATGATGCAGCAGCAGCAGAACTGGAAGAAGAAGCAGAAGACAGCCGGTTCCACTGCAGGCCTGATAGGAGCCCTCCGGGGGGCCTGATCCGGGCCCCGGGCTGAATGTTTGGCACCCCTGGGCTAAAAGAAGTTGAAGGGAAACTCCAGGAGAACGGCCTCTCCCCTCAAGTTTTACTGTATTCTGGGTCCATGCCCTACAATCAGACAGGGCACAGATACAGCAATATCCAGTTATTCTGCAGCATGCCAAATGTTTTCCACCAGCAGGTTATCTTAGATCCCTTGAGACCTCCGAGTGTCGGAGAACCTTTACCCTGGCATGCCCTTCAGCCCTCCTGCAAGGCAGATATCATTGTGTCCCACTCTCTCAGCGGCTGTGTCCATGTCATACAGGGAAAGCAGAGCCTGTTGAACCTGCTGCATTGCCCATTCTATGACATTTGACATCAGTATACTGCCCCAATCCTGTCAACTATACCAGGATATGAACAACTTTATGTCTCTCTCCTCCTTGCAGACTCCTCTCAGGAGATAACCAACAAAGTTGGCAAATTTTGCCTACGGGTGTGTAGGATACGCAAGCGGCTGACTGAGTCCCAGTAACTTTGTCAGCCTGTTGGAGGAGGGCTTTACTTTTCTTGTCTGTCCTCCCCTCTTAATATCTGTTTGTTGTTTTATGCTTGCCGCAGTGCTGTGTTTTATTATTTGCAGACTCTTTGGAGCTGATCTTGTATCAAAATACAGTTTCATACAAATAGTTATTTGTCCATCTGCTTTAAATGCTTAACTTCAAGACTGCCTCTCCCCATATGAGCCCCAGAGGACACTGAAGTCTGCAAATCAACATCTTCTAGCAGTCCCCGGCCCCAGGGACGTCTGACTAGCCTTGACTAAGGCCAGGGCTTCTTCAGCCTGGCGCCCACCTGGTGGAATGCGCTCCCATGAGAGATCAGGGCCCTGCGGGAGCTACTGCAGTTCCACAGGGCCTGCAAGACGGAGCTCTTCCACCGAGTCTTTGGTTGAGGTGGAGGACATCCCTCTTCTCTCCTGGCTGTTTGCCCTCCACAGTGGCCTGGATCCCAATATCGGGGTACTGCTGAATTTAAATAATCTGATTGATATCAGATGCTGTTTGCCTAGTATTTTAGGATTTCATTGTTTAAAGTTGTCTTTTTAATGGTTATTGTAATGGTATTATATTAAGATTAATGTAAACCACCCTGAGCCCGTCCATGGGGAGGGTGGTATATAAATCAAATAAATAAAAATGTTTTTAAAATACTTTTAAAAAATAGAAGCTGAAACTAGCACATTGTAGCAATAGGTTGTTCTAACATTCTAAGGCTATAAGAGCCACTTTGGTGTAGTGGTTAAGTGCGCGGACTCTAATCTGGGAGAACCGGGTTTGATTCCCCCACTCCTCCACTTGCACCTGCTGATGTGACCTTGGGTCAGTCACAAGCTCTGCCACAGCTGTCCTTGAAAAAGAGCAGTTTGTGTCAGAGCTCTCTCAGCCCCACCCACCTCCCAGGGTGTCTGTTGTGGGGAGGGGAAGGGAAAGGAGTTTGTCAGCCGCTCTGAGACACCTTTGGGTAGTGAAGGGCGGGATATAAATCCAATCTCTTCTCTTCTTCTTCCATAAGGATGAAGCAATTCCTGGCTTTATTTTTAAAAGCCCTCTGGTGTAGGGAGGAGGCAGCCACTGCAGGCGCCGTGACTAGGAAAACGGTGCTGATGTGGGCAGGACCTTCCTTTCAACACGGCATCCAAAGTCACTTGAACTACAGTTGTCCGTCCCATAAAGCTCACACCAGACCAGGGGTTAAAAGTGGGCAAAAGCACAGAAGATGGGTAAACAGAGGACAACATCATGTGGAAGCTTCCCCCTGCAATGCTGCTGTAAGGAAGCCAAGACAGCCAAAGCATCTGTGTGGGAACAGCTGAAGACTCCACAAATCTTGACAAAGCCGTGAACATCCTCTTGGCTACATCAGTCCTCTAGATCTGGGGACCTGCAGGTGGTTCCAGAGTCCAGCTGAAACGAATTTTAGTGGGGAAACCCTGTGCAGTCTGGACGCACCACACACACACTCGTGTGCCCATGCACACTACAGGGAACTGATATTAATGCGGATCAAAGGCTCACATACCACTGTGAAGTCATCATTACAAACATCCGTTTGCACTGAGGAAGCAGTGACAAGAAGTACCTATGCAGGCACAGTTTGAGAAAGGAAGAAATGAAAATCCTGGCCACAGACGGCAGGCAGTGCTGCTAAAACCTTCGGCAGATGGTCTGTCACTGTGGCCCCGGTCACACGGGCCGGATATCGCGGGGGGGAGGCGTGGCTGATTACCCCGGGGCAAAATAACGTGCGGTTGCACGATCAGACATCCCATGGAGGTTCCGTGGAGGTCCCGTGGGTAGGGGGGAGGTGCCGATCACAGGACAATCCTGCGGCGCAGCAAAGAAGCAGTGTGGTGTGGCAAACGGGTTTGTTTTTTTCTGTACACCAAAGTATGTGCATGCTCCGTTGGGTGCTTGTGCACATCCATGGAGACTTGGGGAGGGGGGAACCCTTTTTGCAAGGGGACATGGGCGGGCGCCGGATGCCACCGGAAACACGATCAGACGCCCGCCCTTGCCCCGCGGTTACCGGAAACTAGTACCTCGGAGGTACTAGTTTTTTTACCCCGCATCTTCGGCGGGAAGCCTCAGGTGAGCCACGGGAGCTCTACGCTTCCCAGATGTGGCGGTGAGATTGCGCCCGGAAAATCCACCTATCTTCTGTCTCTCTAGCGTGGCTAATGTTCCGTGTGACCGCAGCCTAAAATTACCTCTTCTCTTGCAGGGTCCTCCCTCCCCTGTGATTTCTACAACGCCCCAAAGTGCAATTTCCTAGAAACAGAACAATAGATCTTATCTCGGGTCTGTCAACTCCTCTTCATTTACACACGGGTTCTTTCCCCATTTCTGTTCGGCCCTCTGCCAGAAGTGACATTATAGCTGAAGAAGCAGAATTAGAATATCACTTGCTTAGGAGCACCCCTCCCAAACAAAACCCGGCACCTGGCTGCATTTCTGCACTCCCAGCCCTCATTACCCCGACTCTGTGTGTCACACTCGCCTCCCCCTCCGCCCTCCATTGCATTCCTTCCCACTGCATCAAAATTGAGAGACTGGATGCTCCTTTTGTCATATGGAACACACCCAGCGTGGCATGAGAGGTTTCAGAGGCTGAGCCGCTACACTCTGCTGCCCGTTCCCTGGGGAAGGAACCAGGGCAGGCGGAGGCTTCTGCGCTGGCTATTTACCGATGCCCACGTTGCTTTGTGGGGGCAGGAAAAGCACCCGGACAGAGACACTCCTCGTCTTTCAAGCAGGTTGAGTTGTCCCCCAGAGCACAGTGGTGCCTCCTAGCCCCTGTCGTCAGAGCATGTGCAAGCTGCCATTTACCATGGATCATTTAAAAGCTCTCTTCTTCTAGCCATCACAAGCCAACCAAGCATCTTTTGTTAGATCTAGAAATGTTAACTTGCAAGGTGCCTCGGGGGGGGGTCTCGAACAAGGCACCTCCCCCTGGCCTAGACTCAGCTCCTCACAGTCTGCACCACGGAGCCAACTGCCACAAGCGGCACATAGCACCTCCTGGGGTCCAGTCTCTCTCCTGGCATGGGGTCACCTGGCCAGGGCACAGCACATGATCCCATCACACAACTTCAGGCCGTCTGCGTGGGAGGGCCTGTCCCCACGGAGCCTCTGCTTTCCCAACTGAACCCGACTTCCTGGAACCCGAGTGCGAGGGTTGCCAGCTCCAGGAGGGGTGGAGGCCGAGGAGGGTGGGGTTTAGGGAGGGGGAGGGACATCAGCGGGGTATGAATGTCACGCTTGAGCCTCGCTTGTCATTTGATGTTGTCGACCTATACTCGGGGCTAATGGCTTTCTCAGAGGAGCTCAGTCCTCTGTTTTCGTCTAGAAAGGGGCTGTGTGACTGTGAGTGTGTGAGTGTCAGCTTACGCTTACGTAGTGCAAGCTGTGAGGCCCTGGGAAACGTATGATCTCAGCGCCCACCCTGACCTTGGGGGGGGGGCATGGAAAGTCCAGATAATGAAACGGCTAGTGGCAGGTGTGTGTGTGTGTGGGGGGGGCTTTTGAGCAAGTTTGGATCTTTGGCGGGGTGAGTGAGAATACGGATTGGTTTGTGTGGCTCGGGGGGATGTCTTGAATGTAGTCTAGGGTCGGTCCTGGCACCCGGGTGTCAGTTCTGACACAGAATCGTTCCATACTTGGAACCTTTCTACTTCTCAATAGACAAATCTTGCTGAAACAAGAGTGTGGTGGGAGCGACTGCGTCCGAGACCTGACATAGAGCCGTGCCTTCCAAAGCAACCCTTTTCTCCAAGTGAACTGATCTCTGACACCTGGAGATCAATTATAATCCCAGGAGATCTCCGGCCATCCCCCAGGGGTTGGCAGCCCTGAATCTGACACTGCCTGCCCGGGATTACGTTTCTTGCCTCTGGCCCCTTAAGTCCGGGTTACTTGTGGGTACATTTCTTGACTCCCTCCACCCTGCTTCTTGCCTCTGGGCTCACTTGGGCTTCTGACCCTTGGCCTGACCTCAGCACCGCTTAGCACCACTGATCTGGTGACCTGGATCACATCAGGCTCCCCGACACCTTGTTAGTTTAGCTACATCAAAAGGTGTTTATCCTGTTAACGGCCACAGGACAGCAAAAGCAGCACAACGTCTGGGGAGGTAGGTGGGTGGGGGAGCTGCAAGTATTTTGACACCTCCACTCCTCCTCCTGCTGGCTGAATCTAAAACGGCCACCCAGGGCCCCATGGTGTGGGTCTGGGAAACCATGTCGGTGGCAGCCCACCCCGCCATTATTTTGCACACCACTAGCACCTGTGGCGCTCACCCTGGACCCTGATGAAAATGATGTGGGTCTGAGAGCTGGCGACAGGTACGAGAAACATCTGTTGCCTCCTCCCACAACTACCCTCGCAGAATGCCCCCACCAGCATCCTCTGGGGGCCTTCGGAGCTTTTGAACACAGCAGTATCCAGGCCGTACCGCCAGGGGTCGTTTCGTAGAAAAAGAGCTAGGGGAACTCATTAGCATAACTCATTAGCATATGCCACACCCCCTGACATCACCGGAAGTGTGTCATAAGGCCACACACCCCGCCCCCAACGGTCCCGGCCACCGCCGCCGGCCTTGCAGCTCCACTGCCGAGCCCCATGAGGGGCCCGGCGGTGGACCTGCAAGGTCGGCGGGAGTGCAAGGAAGCCCTGCGAAGGCCCTCCCTGGCCCCAGGCAGGCAGGGGTGGGGAGAGGCAGGGAGGAAGCAACTTACCCTCCCTCTTCTCCTGCCTCCTCCTGGCTGAGTGAGGGCCGGAAGCGGGGCGGCCGGAAGCAGGGGGCCGGGCTTCGTCATGTGCCCCGCCTCCCCGTACGTCACCCAGGGGAACTGCGATCCCCCGCGATCCCCCCCCAAAATGACCTCTGCGTACCGCACCATTCTCTAAGTTGTGTTGTGAGCATCCTGTGCTTCCACTTACAAACCCACCTTCCCACAGCCACCAGGTCCCAGTATCTTTCAGGTCCTTTAAAAGAAAACCTCAGCCAACCAAGAATCTCCAGAAATAGAAAAACTGTGCATGTCGATTAACATATGCAAAAGGCGTCAGATTCACATGATATAAACCACAGGAAACAATGGGTGTTTGACCAATACATGTTTGACAGCCAAGAGATCCTAATACTGGTGGGGTATCAGGAAAAACTTTCTAACAGTACAAGCAGTTCAGTGGTGGAACTGGTCGCCCAGGGATGTTCTCTCTCCTTGGAGATGTCTAAGTGGAGGCTGGACAATTACTTGTCAGGGATGCTTTAGGCCATCCTGCATTGAGCTGAGCAGGCTGGACTGGATGGTCTCTAGGCCTCTTCCAACTTCTTAAATTCTATGACCCAAAGAGTTCTTTCCCACCCAGGGCATGCACACTAGTGGAAGCTCCGACCACCCTTCCCACATCCCCTGGAAAAGGGAGCTCTGAAACCCTGCTCTCAGTGCAGCATACTGCATCTTGCCTGTTTCACTGTGCCAGGCTAAGACTGAGGGATGCTGCGGAGCTAAGCTTCATCTCCATCTCCAAAATCTGAACAGCAAAGTAAGTTTTGTGCACACCTGTCCCTCCAGCCCTGCCAAGGCACTGGTTCCTAGAAATGGTATTTCGCTTTCAAATCGTGTTGTTGCACTGGAGTTTTAGAAATGGCTTGGATAGACCATCTGCTGGCTTGTGTTGCATGGGATGGCCAAGACTGCCAAGCACTTATTCCCCCCTCTTTCTTTCCTAAACCTCTGCTAGGCAGGGCTATTTTTGGGCAGGAACGCACAGGAACGGAGTTCCGGCTGGCTCCCGAGTTGGCCACGCCCAGCAGGAACTCATTGGCATAATAGGCCACACCCAACAGCAGAAACTCATGAGGATTGGCTACATTAGGGGTGTGTGGCCTAACATGCAAATGAGTTCCTGCTACAAAAAAAGGCCCTGGGTTTTGACAACAAACAAGGTAAACAGAACAACAAGCAAAAGGTGGGTGTGTCTGGATGACCACACTTCTGCAAACATGGGGTGTGTGGCCTAATATGCTAATGAGCTGTGCTGTCAGGGGTGTGTCCTAATAAGTTAAGGAATTTCTGCTGTTGGGTGTGGCCTATTATGCTAATGAGTTCCTGCTGGGCTTTTTCTACAAAAAAAGTCCTGCTGCTAGGCAGGAAAAGACTTCCAAACAGAATGAAACACACAGTATTTTTCCCACTGCCACCAACACCCACTTGTGCTCATGTCTTCCTCCTCCAGCTGGTTGATTCCTAAGAGGTGCCAGCCACTCGCAGGAAGGTTCTTCTTCAGTGACTCCGTCAGGATCTTGTCCAGAGCTTCTGTGTTGCAAGGAACTATTTTAAAAGCCTGAATACAAAGAGGCAGGCGTTTATTTCATTTACTCCACTTACAGTCCACCTTCCGCGCTGAAACTCAAAGTGGATTGCAAGACATTCAGCAGCACAACAGGAACAGCACAAGGCATATAAAGAAATATTTAGAAAACAACACAAAAGAAACAGTTGAAGGCATGATCGCGGCGGATTGCCACAATCAATGGCACGGAATGAACTGTGCCATGAGCTACAGCCCTTGCGTCTTTATTAAAGCATCCTCCTGGACCGTTCCCATTTTTACTGCAGCCCCCACTTCCCTGATTAAGTTGCCCACCCCCACCCCCCCCATTCCATTTTGCACATTCTGTGGAATGACAGCGTGTGGGAAGGTTCCCGAGGCAGGCCATTCCACGGGGAGGGGGGCCACCACAGAGACGTGGCTGATCCTACCGATTCGCGTGGTGGCACCTTACAGTGAAGCTTTTGGGAAAGTTTCAAATGATAAGATCCCTTAATGCATTACTAGGAATCATCATAAATTTAGACACAAGTCATCCAACAGGGACTGCACTGCTGCCCAGTGAGGGTTGGTGGTTGTCATTTGCAGGGGAAGATGAGTTTTGAGAGTACGGGACTAGGAAATAAGCCCTTAGAAACCGTGAAATGATAACGTGGGGGAGGCAACTTGTTTTTGTTACACAGCTTGTAAACACAGAAGGGTAGGAACTGTAGCTGTGTTGGCCGTTCTTTTTACACATTCCCTTGTTCTTTTAAGGAGCTGCGGTGGCTCAAGTGGTTCAGACGCTGAACTGCAGGCTGTGGAAGGTCAGTAGTTCAGCAGTTCAAGACCCGGGTGCCACATGATGGAGTGAGCTCCCATCTCTAGTCCCAGCTCCTGCCAACCTAGCAGTTCAAGAGCAAGAAATTGCAAGTAGAGAAATAGGGACCACTTCGGTGGGAAGGGAACAGTGTTCTGTGCAGCCTGGTGTTTAGTCATGCCGGCCACATGACCACGAAAACGTCTTCGGACAGCACTGGCTCTTCGGCTTGGAAACTGAGATGAGGACCGCAACCCTAGAGTCAGATTCGACTGGCTTTCGAGCAAGGGAGACCTTTACCTTTACTTTGTTCTTTTAACACTTCCATTGTGGGAAGCTCTCTTGGCCACCCAGGATATCGCTGCTCAACAAGGTCATGCAGCCACTGCGGGTTGAACCCGTCTTCAAAGAGAACACATTAATGGATTCAGCCAGCAAAACATCCCAGCCCCGTTCTGCTGGATCCTGCAGTTCATCAAAGCTGGATCTTCCTTCACCCCCATCTCTCCTGACCCTTTCAAGTAATACCACCACCCACTGAATGAAGTCTGAAGCTTATTCAGTCCCCATACTTACCACGGATCACAGAACCAATTCTACTGGACTCTGCCATTCCCCAATCAATAAGATTTGTAACCTGCTGACTAGCCATTTCTTGCCCCCCCTTTTTTTAAAAGAAATGGGCAATCCCATTTCTACACTGTAGTTCTCAAAGTAAATGAATGGCAAAATGTGGTTCTCTGCCTAGCTGATTCAACGCCAAAAGAAATTTCCCAAAGCTACACATAGGTTTGGAATTAGGCACTTTGATTTCCATATGATTCCATAAACATATCTGTAGCCCGACCTTGCATATGAATTGTATCCCTTGAGAGATCATCTCCGTACTGCTTTGACCGTGCAAAAGAACGACCAATCACAACCAATGTTCCCTCTAAGCTGTGGAGTCTTGTGAGCAAAAATTCTACTTTGTGAGCTGCTGGCATTAAAGTTGTGAGCGAGCGATTTGGCTGCTGCATAAATTAGTTTGCTCTGGAGCCACCCCTTCCTGAGCTGAGACGAAGGCTAAAAAACTGAGAGCTAGCTCACACTAACTCACACTGATCACAACTCTCGTAGCTAAGGCGAGAGCGTTCCCGGCTTCATTATTGCCCCATGAGCCCGCTGTTCTCAGAGTCTGCTCAGTGATTCCAGAATGTCTCCCTCTCTCTCTCTCTCTCCCGCCTCCACCCCAGCAGAAGCCCTATTGTGACATTTTACCTGACACATGAATCCCACAGGATTAGCTGCAGAAGCCAGCAGGGTGCTGATTTCTTCCATGTCAGTGTGGTAGTGAACGTCTGCTTCGACGACCATTAAATCCCCAGCAAACAATCGCAGGCTCACTGTGCCAGGTGGCAAGTCTGTGAAACGGGGGGAAAGATTCAGATCCATCACTCAAGGCCCGAAAGGAAAATGACGGTGCTGGAAGAAGCAGTGCAGGAAAACGTGAGCAAAAGTTTACACGGTTGGACGATATTTGTTTAAACTCCAGTGCAGCTGAACCAAACGCATCTTGCAAATCAGAAAGCATTTCATCCAAAATGGCCTGATGTATAGAACCAAACAATAGAAGAAGAAGAGGAGGTGATTGGATTTATACCTCGCCCTTCACTACCCAAAGGTGTCTCAGAGCGGCTTACAAACTCCTTTCCCTTCCTCTCCCCACAACAGACAGACACCCTGTGAAGTAGGTGGGGCTCAGAGAGCTCTGGACAGAAATTGCTCTTTTTTCAAGGACAGCTCTTATCAGAACTACGGCTTGCCCAAGGTCATCCAGCCAGGTGCAAGTGGAGGAGGAGTGGGGAATCAAACCCAGTTCTCCCAGATGAGAGTCCGTGCACTTAACCACTACACCAAACAGGAAGGAAGGAAGGAAGGAAGGAAGGAAGGAAGGAAGGAAGAGAGATTGGATTTATACCCCACCCTTCACTACTCAAAGGTGTCTCAGAGCGGCTTACAAACTCCTTTCCCTTCCCTTCCCCACAACAGACCCCCCCCCTTGTGAGGTCGGTGGGGCTGAGAGAGCTCTGACAGAAACTGCTCTTTTTCAAGGACAGCTCTTATCAAAATTATGGCTTGCCCAAGGTCATCCAGCCAGGTGCAAGTGGAGGAGGAGTGGGGGATCAAACCTGGTTCTCCCAGATTAGAGTCCGCGCACTTAACCACTACACCAAACTGGCTCTCTTTGTCTAATAGCTTACAGTCTTTGACTCTGTCAAATATTCTTCTATTAAGATTGTCTTTTGTAACAAGACTGATATTTCTTTCATGGAGTTTCTCGTTATACTGTCCTTCATTAAGCTAGAAAAGGCAATCTTGAACCCAGATGAACACATCGAGCTACCTTGCACATAGTCAGACCACCAGTCCACCCCAAGTCAGTACTGTCTACGAAGATGGGCAGCAGCTTGCCAAGGTCTCAACCCGATCACTTTTACTGGTGATTCGGGAGATTGAAACCGGGATCTTCTGCACACCAAGCAGATGCTCTGCCTCTGAGCCACACCTTCTCCCCAGCTTCTGTGCCTAACTATCGTGTGGCTGAACGGCCACAGCAATCTCTGAAAAATCAATGCTGTTGACACAGAAGCTGCATTCAGCCAACAGGACAAGCTGTAAGTAAACCGAGATTTGCAAGGATGGGCGCACGTGCAGTTTTAGGCTCCCACACACACAGAGTGCCCTTCAACTGGGATTACACTGAAATTTAGAATCTCGGTTTGTAAAGTACACACCAGCTCCAACTCACCCAGGTGCCTGCATTCAGACATCAGAGGGAACCAGAGCTCATGTCAAGATTTCTTAAACCTGGAAGCTTAAATCACTCGCCATGCACAATGCAGAGGGGGAGAAAGAAGGGCATTCAAGGCAGGTGAAATACACTGTCTGTTCTGTTAAAATACAGCTTTTCATGCTGTTTCAGGGTAGCAATACACTTAGGGAATGTTTGCGTTTTTGTGTATCATGCAAAAAGCACAAGGCAGTTTTTCTTACTGCATCCCTGTCCCCAGCCAACAGATGGACACAAGGGGTGCATTTGTGTCTTCAGGGAAGTGACAAACATTCTTCTAAAGATTCAAGTATCAAAGATGTGCCATTCAGATTTGCCACATGAGTGCAATTTAGCACAGCTGTCCTAATGTGAAGCACTTGCTGTGAAGCAAAGTAAGCCGTCACATTTGAATACCAAAGAAAAGCCCCCCTATATTATTTTAAAACACCACAGAGTTGAAATGAACAGCAGGTTCTCACACTCTGTCGAAAGTGAAGTGGACAGGAAACACAAGTCAACTTCTGCTTCCAGTAATGGCTACTCTCCCCTCATATGAAGACAACCCACAAGACACGAGACGCAAAGTCCCCCTCTTCACACATAACACAAGAGGGCAAAACAAAACAGGAAGCGTGGCCTTAGCTCTAAGCGTTTGAACAGTTATCTATTTTGGGCTTTACAGAGGCTTAAATTTAGCTTTCCACACTTGCAGATGAGGAGGCTGTGGCTTCCGTTTACACCCCAGCTGAGGCCAGTTCACTGTTGCAAGGAGGAGTAGGTCTTGGGGCCAGTTTCTGCCACAGAGACACACTTCAGTCACGGGAAGCAGGTCCGGGCACCTACCAGGTGTACAAACCGAGACCGTATACTCGTTCTCTGTCCTGGAAGGGACTCGCACAGACCGACAATTTGCAGGACAAAATTCTACTTCCATCTTCACTTGGTGATCCAGCTTGCATTTCAGAATGATGTACATTGTCGTCTGCACCTAGAAGGAGAGCAATTTAATTTAAAACCGAATAATATCCAGAGCCTCTTGGGTACTGTACAGGCAGCTTAGTAACTCCCATTCTTTATAAGATGCTGTGCTGAAGTGATCTACAATATTAAAGCACAAAGTATACTGTGTTAAAACAAAACTCATTACAAAAAAACTGAGGATTTAAAAAAATAACATCTGTTCACAGCTAGAATGAAGAAATCCCAGGCCACATCAGTTCCAACCTGACCCCAAAAGCTCAGTCTCTTCAGCGGGGAAAATGGTCATGAGCAGAGAACCCTCTGAATTTCACGTTTCTCTCCTTTATTGTAAGAACAACAATGCAAACAGCACGGTCAGTTGTCACCAAAGTACAACAGAAGGGGGGCTGTGTGGGTATTTTAGAGGCTCTTGGGTTGGGAATGATTTTATTTTGCACAAATATCTTGTGCATCTCCTCTGTTTAGTCTCTGAGATGGCTTTTAAAAAGACAAACGTTTTGTCAATGGTCATAAGCCACGATGGCCACAAGAAACCTGAGTGCCCGCTGCGAGGAGAGGCAACAGCAGAACAGCAGAAGAGGCCGAATCTAAATGGACCCTGGTGCTGAGCCCTGCAAGGGCGTCTAGAAGGCCATGGACAGGATCTCCTTATATTCTACATGAACCGAAGGAGACAGGCAGTGGCTACAAAATCCTCACTGGAAGCCTGCCAGCCACATCTGAGGAAGGCAAGAGAAAGGCCCTTTCTGCCTCACACGTTTTTATTTATTTTTAGATATTTTTATGCACTACGTTTCTCCTCAGTGGGAACTCAAATCAGCCTATGTCATTCTCCCTTCCTCTGTTTCATCCCTGTGTGAGGCAGGCTGAGGGCCCTGATCCAACATTGGCGTCTCTTATGTTCTTATGTTCCTTGGCCCAGTACTTTTCAATATTTTTGTAAATGATCTGTATGAGGGGCTACTCATTAAATCTGCAGATGACACCATATTGGGAGGAGCAGCAAACACACCAGAAGACAGAGATAGAATCCAACAAGTTCTGAACACGCTGGAAAAGTGGGTGGATGTGAACAAGATGCAACTTAATGAGGGTAAGTGCCGAGTTCTACATCTGGGTAACAAAAATGAGGAGCACACATACTGGATGGGGTATATGCTTCTGGGTAGCAGTGTGTGTGTGTGAACAAGATTTTGGGGTATGGGTGGACCATAAGTTAAATATGTGCAGCCAGTGTGATGCAGTGACAAAAAAGGCAAATGCAGTCTTGGGGTGTATCAACAGAGGGATAACACCCGAATTGCAATATGTCACAGTCACCCTGTACACCTCATTGGTCAGGCCACACCTGGAGTCTTGTGTGCAGTTCTGGAGGCCTCCCTTCAAAAAGGATGTGGACAGAATGGAGCGGGTGCAGAGGAGAGCGACGAGGATGATGGGGGGCCTGGAGACCAAGCCCTGCGAGGAAAGGCTGAGGGACCTCTTGGGAATGCTCAGCCTGGAGAAGAAGAGGCTGAGGGGGGGACATGATTGCTATCCTGAAGTGTCTGAAGGGCCGTCACTTGGAGAGGAGGGCAGGGAGCTGTTCCTGTGGGCAGCAGAGGCTGGGACTCGCAAGAATGGGTTTAAACTAAGGGTGGGAAGGGATCGGCTGGATCTTAGGGGAAACTTTCTTACGGTAAGAGTTGTTCAGTGAGAGTTGGCTGCTCATATTTAACTTACTGGCCGAAGGTCATCCAGCCAGCTTCCGTGGCACAGCAGGGATCTGATGCTGGGTGTCCCAGAACCTAGTCTGGCCGTCTAATGAAGGACTCAGACGAGACACGATCTCTGAGGGTAGAAGCACCGGCCTGCCCTTTGAGAGCAAGGGAAACCAGATGCTCAGGCAGAATGCCTGGAATGCTTGCATAGCATAATTATCAGTGATAACAAGCTACCCCTGGTGCCTACAATGCCTGCAGTGATAAGATGGGCAAAGGTCAGGATTAGTGTACCAAAGTCACTGCTCTACCTTATGTTAACAGAGGCAGGATGTAGTGGGATCAAGACTGGTGTGCCGTATCGTTAATCCTCCCTACAGTCTAAACACCTGACATCGCGCTGGCTCTCTCTCGGTTGTCTTTCCATGTTGTCCTCGTTTCTCTGAGCTTTCTCAAGTTGGTTCAAAGGCAGTTTGAGAAAGCACCAAACAACAACAGATAGAGAAAAAGGACATGTGGAAACTCAGGGAAAAAACTGCTGCAGGCCAGGCACCCAAAGAGTGGGGAAACTGCCACATGCAGGGAAACCCCCCCCCAAAAAAAAAAATGCCCCTGCTTTCCCAAAACTTCAGGGTATTGGACAGCCCCTCTCCCACATCTGTCTTTCCTAATGTGGTGCCTACTGTGGGCAACTTGTCTTAGTATCAGACGATGATGAAATTAAATAATTTGATCCATCAAACTAATCCTCTCTGATCTCTGTAAATCGGATGGAGAGTCTTGTATCAAGATCATGGGGACAGAGTGAGAAGGCGAGCAGCCTAGTGCAATCTCCCCCCCCCCCGCTCCAAGATCGAGGAACAGCTTTGCAGGGCCTTTAAAACAGAGCTGTTCCGCCAGGCCTTTGGTTGAGGCAAGAGGGCATCTGCCAGCTGGCCACTCCGTTGCTGCTGCGTGAGACCATGCTGGCGCAGTGCTGTGGCCCTCTCGATTCCTGGCCGTGAAAGCTGAAATTGAATATACTGCACTGCCCACTTTAAAACTGGGTTTATATTGGTTTTATTGTATTGATTTAATATTATTTATTATCTGATTGAATTATTTTAGAAAGTGAAATGAAAGCTGCACTCAAATCAATTGGGAGAAACAAATCACCATGAATAGATGGAATATCCACAGAGTTATTTCAAGCCGGAGAAGAAGAATGCATCAGAATACTAACAAGAATATGCTAACAAATATGGAAAACAAAATAATGGCCCTCAGATTGGACACATTCAATCTACATTTCAATTCCAAAAAAAAGGAGGCGTCAAAGACTGCAACAACTATCAGACCACTGCATTAATTTCTCAAGCAGGTAAAGTGATACTCAAAATCTTACAACAAAGACTGTTACCATACATAGAATGAGAAATGCCAGATGTTCAAGGTCGATTCAGAAAAGGAACTAGAGATCATATTGCAAATTTATGTGGATTACTGGAGCATACCAGAGAATTTCAGAAGAAAATCAGTTTGTGTTTCATAGATTACAGCAATGTTTTTGACTGTGTGGATTATGAACCTGCCAACAAAAGTCCGCATGGTCAAAGCAATGGTATTCCCAGTAGTCATGTATGGCTGCGAGAGTTGGACTATAAGGAAGGCTGAGCGCCGAAGAATAGATTCTTTTGAACTATGCTGCTGGAGAAGACTCTTAAGAGTCCCTTGGACTGCAAGAAGATCAAATCAGTCAATCCTAAAAGAAATCAACCATGACTGTTCCCTGAAAGGCCAGATAATGAAACTGAAGCTCAAATACTTTGGCCACCACATGAGAAGGGAGCACTCACTGGTGGAGAAGACCCTGATGCTGGGAAAGATTGAAGGTCAAAGAAGACGGGGACTGCAAAGGATGAGATGGTGAGACAGTGTCATAGATGCAACGGACATGAAACTGAGCAAACTTCAGAGGACAGCGGAAGACGGGAGGGCCTAGCATGATCTGCGACTGAACAACAACAATTATGAAAAGCTGTGGTTGTGCCACAGCATCTGATTGTTTTAATGCGCAACTGGTACTCTGGAAAAGAGGCTACTGTTAAAATGGAATATGGAGAAACATGGTGGTTTCCAATGGGCAAAGGTGTCAGACAAGGTTGTATTTTATCTCCCTATGTCTTCAATCTAAATAAGGAAAACTAGATTAGATTTCAATGGAAGTGGAGGGAAAATTGGTGAAAGAATAACATGACATTACTGGCAAAAAACAGTGAAGACTTGAAATGACAACCAATGAAGGTTAAAGCAGAAACTGCCAAAGCAGGATTACAGCTGAATATCAAGACGGCAAAAGTAATGACTGCTGAGAAATTATACAACTTTAAGGTTCACGATGAAGAGACTGAAATTGTTAAAGATTTTCTATTCCTTGACTCCGAAAGAGAAACCGCAACTAAAAATCAGGACACTTGAGACTGGGAAGGGCAGCCATGAAGAAGCTAGAAAAAGATCCTTAACTATAAGGGTGTGTCTCTGGTGACCAAGATAATTCATAGTATACTATGTATGGGCAGGGCTATTCTTGGGCAGGAACCCACAGGAACGGAGTTCCGGCTGGCTTCAGAGTTGGTCACGCCCACTACAGCCAAATCCTCTGCTTGCGTGTCTACAGAGGGAAGGCCTGGAGAGTGACCACCACCACCCCGGCGACTCCGAGGCGGGCAGGCCAGGGGGCCCCCTGGAAGGATCGGGGAGGTATTTAAATGCCTCCCCGTGCCTTCCCCAGCCTGTCCAAGGGCCGGCTTGCCCAGGCTCCCCACAGCCACGGGGCGCCCAGGCAAGCCAAGGGAAGACATGGGGGTGTGGCCTAATATGCCAATGAGTTTCTGCTATTGGGTGCGGCCTATTATGCTAATGAGTTCCTGCTGGGCTTTTTCTACAAAAAAAGTCCTGTGTCTGGGTATGAAAGCTGGACAGTGAAGAACACTTACAGGAAGAAAGCTGATTCATTTGAAATGTGGTACTGTTGGAGAGTTTCACAGATACCATGGATTGCCAAAAAGACACATGAGTGGATTCTAGGTCAAACCAATCCTGAAGTCTCCCTAGGACAGGGGTGGCGAACAAGTTCGACAAAAAGAGCCAAAATTTTAAACTGTGAGAGTCAGAGAGCCACACCATGCAGTGACCTGCCAAAACAGACAAACACTCACACAAAAGCATATACTTTTAACAATGACGCCCCGAGGAACTCCCCACACCCTGACCTACCGGCCGACGCCAGCGCCGAAGACCGGGAGAGGGAGGCAGCGCCCCAACGCCGAACCTCCCCAGAAGACGCCCGGCTGCACGAGACGACCGCAGGACGCGCTCAGGCGCGGGGGCGAGAGCCCCGGCCCGAGATGCGTGACAGAAGCTGCGACAGGGGAGCAGGGCCGGCGGCGCGGCCTCAACGGCGACCGGATGACAGGGAGCGCGTGTCCGGTGGGCGTCTACCCGGCGGCGCGCGTCTCCTCTGTTAAAGGGGGGCGGGGCCGGGAGTGGAAAAAAAGGAAAGAGAGACGGAGCGTGCCAGAGGTCGTGCGGGAGTGTCGGCAGAGGGGCGCTCGGGGTGACGTCAACCCCGCCCCCTGCCATTCTGAGGTCCTCTTCTACCCCGTCTTTTCCAAACCCTCGCCTCCAGAGCCACGCCGCTCCTCACGGGGCCCACTCACGTCGTGCCACAACGGCCACTGGGGCGCCACCCCCAAGACCAAGGAGGAACGCGACAGAGCCACAATATACAAAATGATGATAAGAGGCAAAGAGCCGCATTAATTTTGGTCGGGAGCCGCATGCGGCTCTAGAGCCACGTGTTCGCCACCCCTGCCCTAGGAGGTAAAACTGAGGCTATTGTAACGTGCTCACATTATGAGAAGGCAAGACTCAGTGGAAAAGACAATAATGCTAGGAAAAGTTGAAGGTCGCTGGAAAAGAGGAAGACCCAACAGGAGATGGAGGGATTCAGTCGAGGAAGCCACAAAGGCCCCCTCCGTCTGCAAGACGTGATCAATACTGTTGATCAGGGCTCTTTTTGTAGAAAAAGCCCAGCAGGAACTCATTAGCATAATAGGCCACGCCCAACAGCAGGAACTAATTAGCATATTAGGCCACACCCCTGCCAACACAGCTCATTAGCACATTAGGCCGCACCCCCATGTTACCAGAAGTGTGGTCATCCAGCCACACCCACCTTTTGCTTCTTATTCTGTTTACCTTGTTTGTTGTCAAAACCCAGGGCCTTTTTTTGTAGAAGGAACTCCTTTGCATGTTAGGCCACACACCTCTAATGTAACCGATCCTAATGAGTTTCTGCTGCTGGGTGTGGCCTATTATGCTAATAAGTTCCTGCTGGGCGTGGCCAGCTCGGGAGCCAGCCGGAACTCCGTTCCTGTGCGTTCCTGCCCCAAAATAGCCCTGCTGTTGATGATGATACTGTTAGCAGAGTAGCTAACACAGCAATGGTGCACAACCTGATTAAAGAGTAGATAAAGGTTTATTAAGGAACTAACATGCTTGATAGTAAAGAGGAGAGATAGAGGTAAGGTCCTAACTACATCTCTAGCCAAGAGAGAGAGTAAAACCATATGTGGAACTTCTGAGAAAAAGGAGGAAATTGCCCTTAAGAGTAGCAATCTCGAGACAAATAACGAATGACACTTAACACAAGAGAGAAGGTGCAGACCTCACTATCCTCTCTAATTGTCTTCTTACTGCTCTTTCAGGGTCTTTTCCAACAGACAAGACATTTTGAAGGTCATTAATTCATCGGGAAGTGCACGCACACGCACACACTCAAGGGTTTGGTTAGCCCCGTAAGAAGCAGCGTGGAGTGCCAAGGGTGGTGGCAGAACTCAGTTGTCACCCCCAGAACAGTGACCTTTTGCCATGGCACCATCTCACAGCCACGTCTGGGGGAGCTGAGGCATACTTTACCCCACAGCGTAGGCGATTTGGCTGCACTGCAATTAGGTTTCCCTTTTGGGTCCCGGACGTCCTGCGCTGCCACCTCATCGTCGACACGTTGCAGGAGTCACGTCGACCTCGGACATCCTCCACTTCTGCATCAGTCACTGAATCACAACCAGAATCTAAGCAAGAGTACAAAGAATAAAGTTATTTCTGTGATCTCAACGGCTGGTTAGTTATTGGGCATGGGAGGTCCTTGAGAAGGAAGTTGAACGTGTCTTGGGTTTCTGAAAAAGAACATGCCAGTCATTAGAAATAAGTGTTTTCTGTACAATCAAGGAGAGATTCTGCTGATGTCCTTGCAACTGGAATAGGACAAGCCCTCCTGACTGTGTGGAGCTATGGACGCTACTAAGCAAGGACCAACTGCCCTGAGGACCCTGTTTGGGTGGGAAACTGGCATATAAATGTGTTAAATAAATAAATATTGTGACTCAAGTGCTCTGCTCCCTTACTACAGCTAAAACACTTGTATTACAGCATTGGAGATAAATGCTTCTCTCCTGTAGATCAATGGATTGAGGACCTTACAACTTTTTCAATATTTGAATGCATGGCATATAGACAAAAATTGCGTATAGATTTCTTTTTAGCTATTTGGAAATCTTTTATAGGCTGCAGTCACACGGTGCATTAGCCACGCTACAGAGATGGAAGATAGGCGGATTTTCCGGGCGCTATCACAGCGCCACATCTGGGAAGCGTAGAGCTCCCGTGGCGAACCCGAGGCTTCCCGCCGAAGATGCGGGGTAAAAAACTAGTACCTCCAAGGTACTAGTTTCCGGAAACCACGGGGCAAGGGCGGGCGCCTGATCGCGTTTCCGGTGGTAGGTCGTGGCATCCGGCACCCGCCCATGTCCCGTCGCTAAAAGGTGTGTTTTTTTCCAAGTCTCCATGGGATGCACACAAGCACTCAACAAACAACACAGCCCCTCCTCTTTTCTGCCCCCCCCCCCCACTCCTGGCTCGGCCTGCTCGAGAGAAACTCTCTGCACCGGGCGGCAGAGGGGGAGGTGCAGGGGGGGCGTGGCGGGAGGGCTGCGCGGCTGAAGCTCCTCCTGGAGGGGACCGGATGCCGCTTCTTTGCCATGAGGCAGGATTGTCCTGTGATTGGCACCTCCCCCTTAACCATGGGACCTCAACAGGAGGTCTGATCGTGCAGCCGTGCCGTTATTTTGCTCCGGGGCAAACAGCCACGCTTCCCCCCGCATTTTCCTGCCTGTGTATGTTTAACACCTAACCAAAAATAAAAAAAAGAAAACACAAAAACCATTCACTAGACGCTTCAAATGAGTTGAACAAAGTTTGAGTCCAGTGGCACCTTTAAGACCAACAAAGTTTTATTCAAGGTATAAGCATTTGTGTGCTTTTGAATAAAACTTCTGCTTGTCTAAAACTTTGATTTTCCTGCCTTTGTGACCGGGGCCCTTGAAACTTATTTGTTAGGAGGAGAAGACGATACAAGGACTTGTAGCACACTTATCCACACTCTATTTCATAAGGGAAGGTGAAGAGTTCATGGACAGAATGCATGAAGCACTCTTGAGAGGGCAACAGGGGGAGGAGGAGAAGGTATCTCAGGAAATGGAGGAGCACCAAACAAAAGAAGAAGACATGTGGAAAAATGTAACCCACAGGAGCAGGAACATCAGGAGGCATTCTCACCCTCTCTCGCTAAGCAATCAATTCCAGGATTTCCCCATAGATATTGATTCTGGACTATATGTAACCTATCACTAAATTAAGCCACTGTACCAGAAAACTGGAGAGTAGCAAATGTTACACCATTTTTTAAAACAAAGAATCCAGAGGGAAACCAAGAAATTACAAGTCAGTATACATTCCAATCCCAAAGAAGGGCAATGCCAAGGAATGCTCAAACTATCGCACAATTGCACTCATATCACACGCTAGCAAGGTCATGCTCAAGATCCTACAAGCTAGGCTTCAACAGTATGTGGATAGAGAACTGCCAGAAGTACAAGCTGGGTTTCGAAGAGGTAGAGGAACTAGAGATCAAATTGCCAACATTCGCTGGATTATGGAGAAAGCAAGAGAGTACCAGAAAAAGATCTACTTCTGCTTCATTGACTATGCTAAAGCCTTTGACTGTGTGGATCACAACAAACTATGGCAGGTCCTTAAAGAGATGGGAGTACCAGACCACCTCACATGTCTCTTGAGAAACCTGTATAAGGGCCAAGAAGCGACAGTTAGAACCGGATATGGAACAACTGATTGGTTTCGCATAGGAAAAGGAGTACTTGCTTATTTAATATATATGCAGAGTACATCATGCGAAATGCTGGCCTAGATGAATCACAAGCAGGAATTAAGATTGTGGGGGGAAAGATCAACAACCTCAGATATGCAGACGATACCACTCTGATGGCAGAAAGTGAAGAGGACCTCAAGAGCATCTTGATCAGGGTAAAAGAGGAGAGCGCAAAAGTGGGCTTGAAGCTCAACATCAAAAAAACTAAGATCATGGCATCCGGCCCCATCACTCCTTGGCAAATAGAAGGGGAAGTCGTGGAAGTAGTGACAGACTTCACGTTCCTGGGATCCCAGATCACCGCAGACTGTGACTGCAGCCATGAAATTAAAAGACGCCTGCTCCTTGGGAGGAAAGCGATGGCGAACCTAAACAGCATGATAAAAAGTAGAGACATCACCCTGCCAACAAAAGTCCGCATGGTCAAAGCAATGGTATTCCCAGTAGTCATGTATGGCTGCGAGAGTTGGACTATAAGGAAGGCCGAGCGCAGAAGAATAGATTCTTTTGAACTATGGTGCTGGAGAAGACTCTTGAGAGTCCCTTGGACTGCAAGAAGAACAAATCAGTCAATCCTCAAAGAAATCAACCCTGACTGTTCCCTGGAAGGCCAGATAATGAAACTGAAGCTCAAATACTTTGGCCACCAAATGAGAAGGGAGCACTCACTGGAGAAGACCCTGATGCTGGGAAAGATTGAAGGTCAAAGAAGACGGGGACGGCAAAGGATGAGATGGTTAGACAGTGTCATCGATGCAACGAACATGAAGTTGAGCAAACTTCAGAGGATGGCGGAAGACCGGAAGGCCTGGAGGGAGCTGGTCCATGGGGTCGCAAAGAGTCGGACTCGACTGTGCGACCGAACAACAACAAGACTGAACAACAACAGCCTAACATCTGTCCCAAGCAAATTAATTAAAACTGTAATCAAAGATAGAATTGTCAGGCATATTGAAGGACAAAGCCTGCTGAGGGAAAATCAGCATGGCTTCTATAAAGGGAAGTCCTGCCTCACCAACCTTTTGGAGTTCTTTGAGAAAGTGAACAAGCATGTAGACAGTGGTGACCTGGAAGACATTATGTACTTGGACGTTGAAAAGGTTTCTGACTAGGTACCTCACCAAAGACTCCTGAGTAAATTAGAAGTCATGAGATAAGAGGATGGGTTTTCTTATGGATTAAAAAGTGGTTAAATGACAGAAAGCAAAGAGCAGGAATAAATGGACAATTCTCACAATGGAGAAAAGCAAGCAGTGAGGTCCCACAAGGATTGGTATTTGGGGCAGTACTATTTAATTTACTCATAAATGATCTGGAACTAGTGGTTAGTCATAGAATCATAGAATGTTAGAGTTGGAAGGTACCTTGCAGGTCATCTAGTCCAACCCCCTGCACTCTGCAGGAGCATAGCTAAAAGATAGCTCTACATACCTACAACATACCCGAAAGATGGTCGTCCAGCCTCCGCTTGAAAACGTCCAGTGAAGGAGCATCCACCACCTCCTGAGGCAGACTGTTCCAATGCTCAACCACTCTTACAGTTAGGAAGTTTCTCCTGATATTTAGCCAGTAACGACTCCCTTGTAATTTCCACCCATTAGATCTAGTCTTGCAATCCGGAGCAAGAGAGAAGAGATCTGCTCCATCTTCTAGATGACAGCCCTTCAAATACTTGAAGACTGCAATCATGTCCCCTCTAAACCTTCTCTTTCCCAGGCTAAACATACCCAACTCTTTCAGGCTTTCCTCATAAGACGTGGATTCCAACCCTCTCACCATCCTGGTTGCCCTCTTCTGGACATGCTCGAGCTTGTCAACATCTTTCCTAAAATGTGGTGCCCAAAACTGGACACAGGACTCCAGGTGAGGCCTGACCATAGCAGAATAGAGTGGAACTACCACCTCCCTCGATCTGGACACAGTGCTTCTGTTAATGCATCCTAAGATTGCATTAGCTTTCTTCACAGCCGCATTGCACTGCAGGCTCATGTTTAGCTTGTGATCAACCAGAACACCTAGATCCCTTTCACATGTGCTGCTGTCAAACCAAGTCCCTCCCATTCTATATCTGTGCCTGTGATTTTTTGTACCTAAGTGTAGGACTTTGCACTTATCTCTATTGAAATTCATTTTATTTGTCTCAGCCCACTGTTCCAGCGTATCTAGATCATTTTGAATCCTGACTCTGTCTTCTTCAGAATTAGCAATCCCACCCAGCTTCGTGTCATCTGCAAATCTGATAAGCATCCCCTCTATGTCTTCCTCCAGGTCATTTGTAAAAACATTGAACAACACCGGACCTAGGACTGAGCCCTGCGGCACTCCACTCGAGACTTCCCTCCACGTAGACACAGAGCCATTTACGAGCACTCGTTGGGTATGATTTTTCAACCAACCATGAATCCATCCAACGGTTGTACCATCCAGACCACACTTAACCAGCTTATCCTCAAGGATATCGTAAGAAACTTTGTCAAATACTTTGTTGAAATCTAGATACACTATATCCACAGCATTGCCAGAGTCACCATTTTAGTAACTCTGTCAAAAAAGGAGATAATGTTGGTCTTGCATGACTTATTCTTGATGCCCTCGTCATCCCCGTTTGCGGCCCCTGTGCTTTTCAGGAAGAAAAAGGACGGGGGGTTGAGACTCTGCTCTGACTATAGAGGCTTGAATATGGTCTCCACTATGAATGCTTACCCTCTCCCCTTCATCAAGGACCTCTTGGCCAAGGCGGCTAAGGGGAAAAATCTTTTCCAAACTTGATCTCTGGGATGCATATTTCAGGGTGAGGATTAAGGAGGGGGACGAGTATAAGACTACATTTAACACTCCACTGGGCCAGTTCGAGTACTGGGTGATGCCCTTCGGTCTGCAAGGGCCCCCGGGGGTCTTCATGAATCTAATCAATGAAGTGCTGTATAAGCACCTGTTCAAAGGAGTCATTGTTTATCTAGATGATATCTTACTGTACTCCCCCGACAAATCATCCCACGTGAAATTGATGTGTGTGAAGTATTGTGCATGTTGCACAAGCACAAACTGTTTGCCAAACTCTCAAAGTGCGAGTTCCATTGTACCGAGATTGATTCCTAGGCTATCACATCTCCCCTAGGGGGTTGGAGATGGACCCGACCAAGGTGCGGGATGTACTGGGCTGGAAGCCGCTTCGCACCCGGAGGCAGCTTCAAGCGTTCCTCGGATTCACCAATTTTTACAGAAATTTTCTCACCAATTTTGCTCAGGTGAGCTTACCGCTCACGGATTTGCTAAAAACGAAAGGAAAGGGACCCAGGAGTATGCGGCTAGGTGCCAAGCTGATGTCGTCGGTTGAATGCCAGGAGGCGTTCAATCGGTTGAAGGCTCTGTTCACGTCTGAGCCAATTTTAGCACACCCCAACGAAAATAAAAAAATTATTGTGCAAGTTGATGGGTCGGATGTCGCCATGGGTGGCGCCATTTTGCAAGAAGGAGGGGACGGGAGATTGCAGCCCCTTGCATATGTCTCCCGCAAATTCAATGACATTGAGCGCAATTGGTCGGTGTGGGACAAAGAAGCGGGGGCAATTAAGTTGGCCCTCTTGACCTGGCGCCACTGGTTGGAGGGGGTGTAGGTGCCATTTGAAGTCTGGACCAATCATAAGAACTTGGAGGTATTGTGGACATCCCACAATCTTAACGCTAAGCAGTTGTGGTGGGCAGATTTCTTTTCTAAGTTCAATTTCACCCTCCACCATTTCCCAGGCAAAGCCAACTCGCTTGGTGGACGCATTGTTCCACCTACCTCAACACGACAGTCAGCGTGAGGGCGTGCTGGACTCAATGTTCACTCCCTCCCAGTTGGGGGTGGTGGTCTTAACTCGCAGCCAGGTGAAGGCCTCGCCCCCTGATGTAGAGGGTGGTTGGGAAATGAAGTTTGCCTCCGCCCTCTCGGACTCTGATCAGAAAGAGTTGGGAAGGGAGGGGGGTAGAAGAAAGGGCGAATGGCTGTTGGTATCATGGACACAAACAGTTTGTTCTGGCTGCCTTGCGGGGGGAGGTTATGGCTGCGGTGCATGGCAGCAAACTAGCGGGGCACTTGGGCTTTGTGAAATTGTTGCATTTACTACAGCGCCAGTTCTGGTGGTCCAGAATGAGGAAGGATCTTTCCCTCTTTGTTCAGTCGTGCCAGACGAGCATCACGTGCAAACCCCGCCCAGGAAAGCCGCCCGGATTGTTGCGGCCCATACCCACCCCGGGACGGCCATGGGAAGTGATCTCAATGGATTTTATGACTGATTTGCCCCCCAGCAGGGGGGAAACGATTCCATGAGTAATAGTGGATCTTTTTACCAAGCAAGCCCATTTCATCCCGTTTAAGTCTATGCCTATGGCACGCATCCTGACCAAGGCGTTTCTCCAGCATGTTTTCAGGCTGCACACTTTGCCCTGCAAGATAATCTCCAACTGCGGAGCACAATTTATTTCTTAATTCTGGAAGGAGCTCATGGATCTGTTGGGGGTAGAGCGGGGCCTGAGCAGTGCTTACCACCCAGAAACTGACGGACAAATGGAACGGGTGAATCAAACCCTGAAATAGTACCTCCGTTGTTTCACAAACTATCAACAGGATGACTGGGAGGGGCTCCTCCCTTTTGCTGAATTTTGTTATAATAATGCATGCCACTCGTCTACGGGAATCTCCTCGTTCATGGCCCTCTATGGATATGAGGCCCCGCCCATCCCCTTCTTGACGGGTGATCCTCTGCCTGTTGGAGACGTGGGAGACTGGTGCCAGCGTTTGCAGGATGCCTGGACACTTCTGTGTAAAACTTTGGATAGGGCCACAGACACTTATAAACTGTAAGCTGACAAAAAACGGTCTGAGGGCTGGAATATCCAGCCAGGGGAATCAGTCTATGTTTCCACTAAGAACATCCGGGGTCTTCACCTTACTCGTAAATTGGGGTGGAAGTTCATCGGGCCTTTTCAGGTGTTGCGTAAGATCAATGATGTGACTGTTGAACTGGATTTGCCTAAAAAAGTTTTACATCCAATTTTCCATTTCAGCCTCTTAAAAAGAGATCCTGGGCCAAATGTTTGGAGACCTCAACAAGCACAGCCCCCCCCCCCCCCCCCGATGGTGCAAGGTGAACCACATTTTGAAGTTGCTGATATATTGGACTCTAAGCTTAAGCGTAGTAAGTTGTACTATTTAGTGGAATGGGTTGATTTTGGACCACAACATCGTGAATGGGTGGAGGTGGGTCACATCAAAGCCCCTCGGCTCTTGTGCGAGTTCCATCTTCATTTCCCGGCGAAACCGGGGGGAGGGGTTTTGGGATGGCAGGGGGTCAGTTAACACTGCCATGTCTCTGGAATGTGTGGGGGGAGATCCTCCTTCCTCTCCCTGGTACACTAACGATGTCTCCTGTCTGGGTTGTTATCTGTTTATGCTTTTCTGACCTTGGGGTTCCAGCTGCTTCTGACCTGCTGGGAACAAACGGCTCCTACTTCGCCTGCTCACTTTTCTCCCACACGCGCACACAATGCACAATGCTTATTGGCTTTTGCTTGTAATGGGGTGTGTGTTGTGAAACTAGTATAACTTTGGGTGCCCTGCTGCTTTGGGCTATTCCTGACAAAAAACGTTCACGTGTCATAGTTATGAACTACCAATAAACAGAATACTTCTTATGAAACGCTGTGTGGTGTGATCTGACTATTGAACCTGACAGTGATGTCAGACTCTTGCGTAAACTTCAGTCTCAACAACAATCTCTTTTCAGTGATTTGTTTATTGAGGTACAGAGATGCCTACAAGCTAAGACATTCTTGTGTCAGGACTGTTAAGACAGGCGCCAACCCAAAAGTTATACCCCCTTCAAAGAGTTCCCCCCAAAGCTCAGCCAATCACACGTTCCATTCAGCCCACCTAAATGAGCGCACTTTCACCCCCTCCCTGAACCTACCGTTATTTATCTAAGACAGTTCAGTAAGCACAGACAGACTCCAAGGTCAGTTAGTCTCTTCCCACCACATGGAAGGCACCCTTGGAAAAAGTTACTAAGCAATGAAGTGAAGCAGACACACACACACACACACAACAGAGAGGTGATATGATCACCATCTTCAACTACTCGAAGGGCTGTCATACAGAGGATGGTGTGGAGTTGTTTTCTGTTGCCCCAGAAGGTCGGACCAGAACCAACAGGTTGAAATTAAATAAAAAGAGTTTTTGGCTAAACATTAGGAAGAACTTCCTGATAGAGAGTTTCCTCAGTGGAACAGGCTTCCTCAGGAGGTGGTGGGCTTTCCTTCTTTGGCCATGTGATGGGCAATGTGACGGCCATAGATGGCCATGTGACGGCAATGCCAATTCTGTGAATTTAGGCAGATCGTGAGAGAGGGAGGGAAGGAAAGGATGAGCCAGTACAGCCAGGGAGGAATTTTCCTCCAGGCCAGATTGGCCTGGGATCATGGAGGGTTTTTTGCCTTCCTCTCTGCATAAAGCAGGGGTCACCGGGGGGAATGGGAGGTAGTTGTGAATTTCCTGTGTTGTGCTGTGGGTCGGACTAATGACCCTGGAAGTCCCTTTAAGGTCTATGTTTCAATGTGTAGATCTGCCACCACTGTTATGTTCTCTCTCTCTCTCTCTCAAAAATATATATCTTTTTTGAAAAGTTTGAACTTTTTTTTCCTTTTTAATTCATTTGTACACGCGTGCTTAAGCACAGAGACCCTTTTTTAAAAAAATGAAAAAGGCAAATATCAGCTGTTGAAAAATAATACACAAAGGGGCTCCGCCGCAGGACACCAGAGGCACCAGCAGTTAATGCAGGTTTAAAAACATGGTCAATACTTGCATGCAATTGTTTGGCAGTAGCACTACCTAAACTGCAGTCCCCACTCTTGGCAAGCCTATGGGCACACTGGGAAGTTTGAGAGCAGGGCGTGGGCGCCACCACAAAACTGGCTCCCATGGGGTGAAGCGGCCAGTCACATCAGGTTGTGAAGTTGCAAGCCAAGTATCTTCCTACAATGGAAGCAGCTGTTTGCAAGTGGGTGTGCATCCTACGGACCCAGAGGTTCCTCTCTAACAAGAAGGAGAACGCCTGGAGTGGCTTTAGGGAACTGATACTTCAGACCAAGGGTCCCCCCCCCAGTGCGGTGCCTGCAGACACTTTCTTAGAATTCAAAGGCACCCAGGGCCGGCTCACTCACTAGGTGAACTAGGCGATCGCCTAGAGTGGGACGGCCCTTAGGGGCACCAAACTGCACCCGGCCCCGTACTCTGGGAGTTTCTTAATTATTTGTGTTTTTCATTCTTCCTAAAATGCATTTATTTTTTTTAATTGGTGGGCACACCGGGGGGGGGGGGGAGAAGGGATCCTCGCGCCTAGGGGGCAAAATAAGCTGGAGCCGGCCCTGAAGGCACCCTCTGGCTCAAAAAGGTCGGGGGCCTTTGCCTTAGGAAAAGAGCAAGTGGGGCACTGGGAAGGAACTGCCTACAGGTGCCATGTTGGTGATTAATGATCTACCTGAGTGAGCAAACAATGTAATCCTAGAAAACACCGCCCATGCAGATCACAATGATCGATGGAGTTATGCTGCAAACTGAAAATTGGCAAACACACTCACAATACTGTTTCAGCCCATGAGCTGACGATTTCAGTGTTTTTTCTACTAACAGTGAACACTGATTAACCGGCAACCTAGGTCAGTGAAGAATGCAAATCACAGCCACCAACCAGGAAACGGCCTACGATTCCTCCCCCTCCCATGCTCAACTTACTCCTAGAAGGCAGGTGGGCAGGATCATTCATTGTGGCACGGGGGTGGTGGTGGTGTCATTTTATAAATGAGCATTTTTCTGTGTAGCTGGGAAGTCCCTGAAACAAGTAGAGGCCTCAGGCTTGGCTGCGAGATGGTGCAGGGGAAGGAAGGAAGGGCAGCCGTCCCAGTGCGAGTTGGGGAATTCAGCTGGGAGGACGTGGAAGAAAAAAAATCAAGTGACCACTAGAGAACGAAGCTGAAGTCAAGGACCCTGATGTGCTGTCGATTCAGCATGCAGGGTCTCAACACGTGGGTGAGACAGTGGTATGGAGGAGACATTCAGGTTTCTTGGGTGCATGGAGACATTTTAGGGCCGCTGAACCTGTGCCAAAGAGACAGGCTTCCTTTCAGTCCCACCAGATTCAGACGTCTAGCCTTAATGTGAAAAAAGTCAGTGATCATGTTTTAAACTGATTTCCAGGCGGGCTAAGAACACCTGGGTCAGGGTGACCCATCCCTTAGGAACCAGGGTGGAAACGTCCCCAGTGATCCAAGAGGGAAAGTGTAAAACTCAGTTGTTGTCGTTCAGTCGCACAGTCGAGTCCGACTCTTTGCAACCCCCACGGACCAGCTCCCGCCAGGCCCTCCTGTCTTCCGCCGTCCTCTGAAGTTGGCTCAATTTCATGTTCGTTGCATCGATGACACTGTCCAACCATCTCCTCCTTTGCCGTCCCTGTCTTCTTTGACCTTCAATCTTTCCCAGTATCAGGGTCTTCTCCAGTGAGTGCTCCCTTCTCATTGGGTGGCCAAAGTATTTGAGCTTCAGTTTCATTATCTGGCCTTCCAGGGAACAGTCAGGGTTGATTTCTTTTAGGATTGACTGATTTGATCTCCTTGCAGTCCAAGGGACTCTCAAGTACACAGTACACAGAAAGTAATGAAAGCTCTTTCAGGAGATCATGGGGAGAATCTGCACGTGACACAGAGATGCAGCTGATCAATTGCCACCCATCAGACCCCAGGGAAGGATCCTGCATCTTCCTCCCCTGGGCCATCGGCCTACACCAGTCAAGGGCTTGCCTCTGTCTCGTGCAGAATCACCTCGATGCTGTCTCTCCAAATGGGCACGCCTCCGCCCCTCACTTCAGCTAGGACGGGGGTACAAACTCTCCTCCATACCCTAAAATCCCTGCCATCCTCTGACCTGCCAAAGGCGGCTCTGGAGCACTGGAACCTCAGACTTGTCTTGTAGCATGGCAACTTGCTCCTATCCAGTTCTGGGGAATCAAAAACTCAACTGCGGACAAACGCACACGACGGCTTCCAAATGCAGCCACGGCCCTCCCCCCTCCCCTGGCCTTTACTGACAGAAACGAAAGCTTGAAGGCTGGCAATAACGTTGTGGCTGCCTAGCAACCCCTAGAGTAGCCACTTACAGAGGGCATCTGTTTCTTAAGGTGCAGGTGCTGCTTTTATTATTTAGGAGGGTTTTAACCTGCCAATTGTTAGATCCCCCAAGCATGAGAATAGATCCACGTTCAAAAGTAAAGCTAGATTTATTTCAAAGACATGGTTGATCACGAACACACAGGAATTGATTGGAATGACGTTAGTCAGCAGTACAGGTATAATAAAGGAAATTTGAACAAGGTTTGGACCAATGGTCCCACTTCCCGCTGGATACGGGGAGATTAGAAAGGGCGCGAAGGTACATGAGAAAGTAACGCCCGTTTCTCTAAACACAAGTTCATTTCACAAGCATGAGTGCGAAGACATAACTCCCACTTCTCACCAGCTGGCGACCTTGGTTACAGCAGTTGCCTAAGAGGAGGGAAAATACTAGAGCAAAACAAGGGGGGGAAAGGGAAGGGACGTGAGATGTCCCAGCAGAGAGATGGCAGCTCGCTGACACCAATTAGGGTTGCCAGTGGGGGGCTTTGGGGGGCATTCCCGGAGGGGTTGGGAAGTCCCCAGAATGATGGCATCACTCAGACGTGACGTCATCACATTGGGGAGCAGAGGCCCCCACCTCTCCCCAGCAGCGTTTAAAGGGTTCTCTTTAAACCCTGCTGGGAAGAGGTATGTGTGGGGGAGGCCGCGTGTATCTGCATGCCGAGCCCCAAATCTGGGGCTCAGAGTGCAGGCACGTGACCCCCCACCTCTCCCCAGCAGGGTTTAAAGACTTTCTTCAAACGCTGCCGGGGGAGGGGAGGGTGCGGGCCTGCCCTCCAAGGTCCGAATTTGGGGCTCAGAGTGTAGATGCACAGCCCCCCGCCTCTCCCCCGCAGATGTCTCGAAACACTGTTGGGAAGAGGTGGGGAGGAGGCTGGGTGGTCACTCTTGGGGCGGGGCTTCCCCACGCCTGCCAGCTGACAGAAACATCTGTCTTGTCTTTCCACGGTCTCTAAATGTATCCACCGTTTTGGCCACATTAAGAACTAGATATATTGATGATAGCTCTGTAAGTTTACTAATAATGCCAATAACTCTAATTTCATTTCCCTTATCCCCCTGATCTTGGCTAATAGTAGGAATAACACTTTCAACTTTCTGAAATGCAGTAGATACATGCATTACATAAACGCATCCTTGGTTTGCAGAAGGTCCCAGGTTCAATCCCCGGCGTCTCAAGTTAAAAGGAATTCAGGTGAGATACTGCCTGACTCGGTACAAGGCATTATATGTCCTATGTTCAAATGGGATGGCAACATTGCCAACATACTGCATCGTTTTGAGTTTTATACACAGCAATACTTTTAGGAATGTTCCTGCCTCCCCTTACTGCTTTTGCAAACGGTGGTTGTGTGTCTAGACAGTGAGCGGGACCCGCCAGCCTCCCAGTGAAGTCTGGGGACACCCCCCCCCCCAGGGATCATAACTGATCTCCAGGGATCAGCTTCCCTGCAGGAGATGGCAGCTCTGGAGAGAGGACTCTTTAGGGTCTTACACCCCTGCCGATGATCTCATGTCCCAGAGGCCACCTCCTCAGGCACGGCCCCCAGATCTCCAAGAACTCCCCAAGCCGGAGCTGGGCCGCTCGGTTGCAAGAGGCATTCTTGATGCCCTGTGTTTCTCCCACCCGTCACGGCTTTGACGGGCAGCGGCTGAGAGTGGGTCACTGCCCGCACGGGTGCAATGAAACAAACTGCGATGCTCCAGACGGACAGAGATTAGCTTACTTAGAGAAAAGGGCAAGTCCCTCCATAAACTCTGCCCTCCCTGGAGGTTCTGCCTCCAAATTGTCATGAATTTCCCAACCCCAGGCTTGATAAAGTTCCTCATCAAAGGCTCCTAAGTAAGCTCAAAAATCATGGGATAAAAGTCCTTTTATGGATCAAAAACTGGCTAATTAATAGAAAACAGAGAGTGAGTATAAATGGACAGTTCTCTCAGTGGAGGGGGGTAAGCAGTGAGGTACCGCAGGGATCAGTACTTGGTCCACTGCTTTTTAACTTGTTCATTAATGATTTGGAGTTGGGAGTAAGCAGCGAAGTGGCTAAATTTGCGGATGATACGAAGTTGTTCAGGGTGGTGAAAACCAGTGAGGATTGTGAGGCACTCCAAAGGGATCTGTCAAGGATGGGCGAGTGGGCCTCAACATGTGGGGTTCAATGTGGCCAAGTGCAAGGTGATGCACACTGGAGCCAAAAATTCTAAATATAAATACACGTTGATGGGGTCTGAACTGGCAGAGACTGATCAAGAGAGAGAGCTTGGAGTTGTAGTAGATAACTCACTGAAAATGTCGAGACAGTGTGTGACTGCAATAAAAAAGGCCAACGCTATGCTGGGGATTATTAGGAAGGGTATTGAAAACAGATCAGCCAATATCATAATGCCCCTATATAAATCAATGGTGCGACCACATTCGGAATACTGTGTGAAATTCTGGTCACCACACCTTAAAAAGGATATTATAGCTTTGGAAAAAGTGCAGAAAAGGGCATCTCGAATGATAAAAGGGTTGGAACACTATCCCTATGAGGAAAGGTTAAAGCGCTTAGGGCTCTTTAGCTTGACTTTTCTCCCTTTCTCACAATATAAGAACTCGTGGGCACTCCATGAAATTGCTGAGTGGTGGGGTTAGAACGGATAAAAGGAAGTCCTTCTTCACCCAAAGAGTGATTAACACATGGAATTCACTGCCACAGGAAGTGGTGGGTGCTACAAGCACGGACGGCTTAAAGAGGGAATTAGATAGGCATATGGAGCAGAGGTCCATCAGTGGCTATTAGACACAAGGCATAGATAGGGACTCTGGGGCAAGTGATGCTCTGTCATCTTGGTGCTTGGGGGGGGGGTCAATAGTGGGAGGGCTTCTAATGTCCCGACCCCACTGCTGGACCTCCTGATGGCACTGGTATTTCTGGCCACTGTGTGACACAGAGTGTTGGACTGGATGAGCCACTGGCCTGATCCAACGTTGGCTTCTCTTATGTCCTTATGTTCTTAACCCTGCTACCAAAGGCCCCTGGCTCTCCTGAGTGCCCTCGTCCCGGCGGCCATGCCCAGGAAAGCAGGTCTCACCCCTCTTGCCCCACCCAGTGCAGTGGCAAAATCTTCCAGATGGGTGGGAAGAGAAGAGGTGGGGCTGAAATTTCTTCTCCCACCTTCTTGCCTCACCGTCTACTACTGAGGCAGCTGCTCTTTGCAGAGCAAGAGACCCACAACCTGCCCTACTTCTCCCAAAAGACCAAGCATAACATGCTTCTGTGCTCCCCACATTCCAAGCAGTGCAGGAGCTGAGGAACGCCTGGAAACAAAGGACCCCTTCCTTCACAAACGCTTCGGCTGGGTCCAGAAAGGAGTGGAGGAAGCTGAGGCACACAGGCTCCAAGCCGCTTTGAGTCTCAGTCCTCAGCCTGGGCTCTCTCAGAAGCTTACCGTAGGTTCTCGGGTAACATGACCCAGGGGCCCTCAGCCCTTTTGAATCAGTGAGCCCCTTTGGAATCCTGACACACACAGCGGGGCAGGCGCTGCCACACACCTGGCCGCTGCGGAAGGCAGGGGCAGAGGCAAAATGGCTTCCGCAGCTCATCTTCAGCCACACAGGGAAGATCCTTGTCCTGTGGTGGGCGGTGTCATGCCTGCCCCTGCTGATGCCATGCCTGCCCTTGCTGATGCCCCTGAGGAGGCACCTGCCAGCCAGGAGCCTGTGGACTTACAGACTCCTGAGGACAGTACTGCAGCAGAAAGGCAAAGACTGGATCCTGTAGCTGAAAGCTATCTAAGTGGTGAGGAGGATAGAGCCTCCCAGGGAACACCTGCAAGGGATCAGTCTCTGCTGCAGCCCAGTAATTCATCATCAGACTCGCCTCCACCTGTAACCAGGCTCCGGAATGTAAGGAGACAGCAGCTGAGAGAGCGAAGGCAGAATGCACACATGCGTGCCAGAAGATCTCTTAGCCCTAAATATTGACAGGATCCTGACCTCGCTCCCGGCTAGCTAATGAGTTGATTAGCTAGCACTGTATATCTGCAAGTCTGTTGCCAGCAGTCATTTGTGCTGGCAAATGTTGTTTGTCAGGACCCGAATCCTTGCATCTCTGCTCCAGACCTTGTGGAATTCTTATCGGCTTGATCCTCGGCTTTTGACCCTCGGCTTCGTTGACCCTGCGTTCATCTCTGACTCCTCTGGTATCATTGTGATTTATGGACTTGAAACCTTGGTATGTCTGACCCTGCTTTTGGACTGTGATTTAAACCTGTTTGAACCTTGCTACCTGATTTGCTCGGCTTGACCTTGGACTGTTCCTGGACTTTTGCTTGCTTGCGTCACGCCCCCTGGTCCTGCCGTGACAGGCGGCTGCTGCCAGAGCCACATTTTTAAAAATCTGCACAGCCCATCAAATCTCCAGTGTGGCCCATCGGAAGCCCTGCTGGGCAAAAGCCCCACCCGGCCCACTTCCTGAAAACACTGAAGTGGGGGCACCAAGAAAGGTGTGGCCGGGGACCATGTTGGGGACCCCTGGCATAACCAGTAAGGCTGGACAAGATCTCTTCGGCATCAAGAAGCCTGTAATGGGCCGTTCCGGCCAGGCGGTGGCAGTATGGAGCTGCGACTCAAAGAGTCCTGGAGAGGAAGAGCTGACGTCATCCAGCCAAGCCAAGCCGAGTGGGGAAAATGCCGTCCGGATCACGTCTGAGTTGCAACTGAACAAATCCCCGTCGGCTGCAAAACGTGTGCTATTTAAAGATTATATGTGTTGTCCTCCCTTACCCCTATGAAGCATTGTTAGTCCCTTGTGAAATGAGTAACTGTAAATCGCTCAGAGCCAGCAGCTCTGCAAGGATTGAGCGATCAATAAATTGAAAGATGATGATGATGATGATGATGATTACCCAAACTCCAGCCATTCAGTCGTGCTGGCTGTACCAGACGAAAAGTCTTGTGGCACACGAGGGCTTAACAAATTTACTGCAGCGTAACTTTGTGGGGCAGAGCCAGGGTCGTCAGACACACGTGACACGGCCCAAGGGTCAAATAGAAAGGGGGCACCGGGAGGTCTGTGACTGGGCTCTTGGCATTCCCCAAATGCTAACAGAAGCTAATCAGGGGTACAGCGGAGGGGGGGAGGGGAGAGTGTCTGTCTTCCCCTCCCCCAGCCGTTTTGACAAACAAAACCACCTCCTGTTCTGTTGGCACTCAAAGGAAAAAGACAGTGCTAATCCAGACAAGACTTTTGTTTAATTTTTCTTATCTGCTACGTACATCTTGTACTTTTGTTCTGAAAAAAATCCGGTTGTTTTTTTACCACTGGAAACGCTGTCCAGGGCAGCTGGGGCGGCGTGGCTCCATGACGGTCACAAGGGTCAGCCAATCAGCACTCTGCATCTCTGGCGTCCCGTTGGAAATGGCAGGAACGAGGGGCTCCTGAGCCAAATTCTCCAAGAGAGGCTGTGCGGGTTTGCCTGGACCACAGCAGCATCACCCCCTCAAGCCACAGACCGTGTGGCGCGCGTGGGTGGCGGGGGGGGTGGCGAGGTGACCCCGGACCTCCTTGGTGGTCTCCCACCCAAGCACTCACCGGGGCCGATCCTGCCTGGCTTCCTACATCTAAGCAAGCTGGACAACTTCCATGAAGGGGGCGGGGGGGGGGAAGAAGAAGAAGAAGAAGAGATTGGATTTATACCCCATGGCCCTTCACTTGGAGTCTCAGAGCGGCTTACAAACCTCCTTTCCCTTCCCCTCCCCACAACAGACACACCCTGTGAGGTGGGTGGGGCTGGGAGAGCTCTGACACAAACTGCTCTTTTTCAAGGACAGCTGTGCCAGAGCTTGTGACTGACCCAAGGTCACACCAGCAGGTGCAAGCGGAGGAGTGGGGGAATCAAACCCGGTTCTCCCAGATTAGAGTCCGCACACTTAAGCACGACACCAAACTGAAAAGTAGTATGTGGAGCTATCCCGCCGATGCTTGACGGGAATGGTCGTTCTGCTGTCTGGTATGCTGCACTTGACTGGGAAAAATCCCTATGAGGGTGACCAAGGTCTGTGACCACACTGCTTGCTGGACTTATGCCACAACTGTGGACCTGCATAAGGCTGAGTTAATCAGTGATGGGGAGCAGGCTCCATAGAAGACCCTTCGGGCTTCGCTGTAAAACATGAGTCCTAAACAGAAGGTGAAACTACGTGGGAGCAGTAACCGCTGGAGTGCTGAGAGCTCAAGCTGAACACAAATTCTTGTGGATAACGATTTCCGTTTATCATTTAAGATGACAAAAAGTGTGCTTCAAAAGGAAACCACTGTTAATTGTTACACAGGGGTAGTTGAGGCAGCTTGCTGCAGCAAACTGCAAGGAAGAGTTTTGTGGCTCTTAAAGACTAAGAGATTTATGGAATCATTCATGGACTAAAGCCTCCGGGCCAAACTACAGGTTACATTTTACGCCAGCTCACCAGAGAGACCTGAAGCCATATTGCAACCACGAGTTCCCAGGGGCAACTCCATTTAGAAGTGCCGCAGAGGCCTGATTCAAACTGGGACTGTGGCGCGGGCAGAGGAGGGACTCCTGCCTCCCCCTGCATCATGGCCCCAAGCCAACTTGGGAGCTGCCCCAGGAACTGCCCCAGGAACTAAGTGGCTAAGTCGGTGGAGACTGGGAGGCGAGCGACAGAGTGCACGCGGGCGCGGCAGAGCCTTGCCGGATGGAGCCGACGCCGGAAGCGAGCACAGAACGTGCGCCTGTGCGGTCCTGCCGTCAGCCGCCCAGGGAGTCACCGGAGACTGCCGCCAGGAAAAACATCAAGAGCCTGCCGAAGAAGACGCCGAGCCGAGCCAGGATAACAAAGGATCCACCACCTGGGTGCTGGTAGGCTGTCCCGTCCCCAGAAACATGTGTGGCCCTAGTTAGGTTTCAGCGTGATTAGAATGCATCATGTGAACCGCCCAGAGACCCTTAGGGGTTAGGGCGGTATACCAAGTCGAAGGTATAAATAAGTATAAATAAATATAGGCTGCAACACGGCCTTGCCAGCTACGGATCAGAATGGCAGCCAGAGGATTTTGCTTTTAATCACTGTTATGTCACTTCCAGGGAAAATGCAGAAGTGATGTAGGGTAGTTCTAGCAACTGCCGGAAACACTATGGTTTTGCCGTAGTTTTCGGTGATTCCTAGAGCTACTCTATATCTCTTCTGGGTTTCCCATGGAAGTGATGCGGCAGCACACATAATGGTACGCCCCCCACCCCATCTTCCTGCACCTGAACCTCCCACCTGTTTCCAGGCACAGCCTGGAAACCCTAAATATGGCAGCAATTCACCAGGTCGAACCTGTGTAAAATGCACAAGGGAAGGAGGACACAGCCAAGGAAAGCAAGAGGTGCAAACTGTGAAGTTTCTATGCAAAACTCAGAAGTACACAAAGGGAGTACAGTGTGCTCCAGTAGCCAGAGTGCCATACCAGGACCCCTGCTCAGCCATGAAGCCAATCACACTCTGTCTCCCTAACCTACCTCAACGGGTTGTTGTGGAGACAAAAGAAGAGGGGAGCACCCCAGGTGCATGACACCATGCTCCTGGGAGGAATGCAGGGTAAAAATGGACGGATGCAGCCGTTGGGCGCATCAAGAAGTAGAGAGACCCCAGCCCAGCACCACTGCCCTACGATTCACAAAACCAAAATAGGACCCACGGTAAGTAGGAAATACCATAAATCAGCAAATACCATGCTACAAACGATATTAAATATCTCAAATAATTTATATATATTTTGTGTTTTATATTTTTACAATTTATTCACCATATATTATTTATCATATAAGCCTTAATACATAGAAAGAATCATATATCAAAACATCTTAATATATCACAAAAGATATTGCACAGCCCCTTGATCAATATCAGTCCTCCTTAATTATACAAAAGTTTTAAGAGGGAGGACTCCTTTAAGTCTATTTTGAATAAGTGCTCAGTCTTCCTTGTGCTTTTCACTTTGGAGGAAGCTTTGAGCTCACTAAGAGAGACTTTTTGCAGCGTTTATTGAAAAATTTGGATAAATATTTTGGTATTTGGCCTCCTTGTGCTTGGAAATATCTATTGAACTCCCTGAGGAAGACACTGAAACGAGAGGATATCTGGACCTCTGTTGGAGGAAGGTAAAGGTAAAGGTAAAGGTTCCCTTGCTTGAAAGCCAGTCGAATCCGACTCTAGGGTTGCGGTGCTCATCTCCGTTTCAAAGCCGAAGAGCCAGCGCTGTCCGAAGACATTTCCGTGGTCAGGTGGCCGGCATGACGAAACACCAAGGCACACTGAACCTTTCCACTGAAGTGGTACCTATTTATCTACTTGCAATTTCTTGCTTTCGACCTGCTAGGTTGGCAGGAGCTGGAACTAGAGACGAGAGCTCACTCCGACATGCAGTACCCGGGTCTCGAACTGCTGAACTACCGACCTTCCACAGCCTGCAGTTCAGCGTCTTAACCACTTGAGCCACCGCAGCTCAAGGAGGAAGACTGAACACTAATTCAGAATAGACTTAAAGGAGTCCTCCCTCTTAAAACTTTTGTATCATTAAGGAGGACTAATATTAATACAGGGGTTGTGCAGTATCTTTTG
>NW_015175450.1:201812-213673 GCF_001447785.1 Gekko japonicus
GAACCGCTGGAACAGTCCCCCGTTTTTCACTCCACAGGCAGTTAAAAGACGGGGCCAGCTTACCTCCTTCCGAAATTGCCTTCATGACAGCTTTGATGTAGGTTTCGGGATCATCGTCGTATGTCAAGTGTTTCCACTGAGACCAGTCTTTGAAGAACTCCTGGTAATCCTCCCATTCTGCCACGCCACAGAACAGTTTTACGACTTTATGAGGTGGCTGGAGAACCTCCTGCAGGCTCTGGAGGACAGCGGGGGTCTGGAAGGTCTGTACCAGCTCGCAGGAGAGCAAAACGACAACACACCGGCTGCTCTTGAAGTCGTCCACCTTCTCAGGGGGAATAGGAGTCCCACTCTCCACAAGATAGCTCCAGATGTCTTTGCATGAATGGAAGAGGCTCTGAAGATACTGACACCATTCGCTGGCATCTTTCCCGTACAGAATCAGCACGTCGCGGGCACTGGGGTGCTCTTCTGCGCAGAAGCGAAACAAGGCAGATGGGTTTTAGAAACAGAATTTTGAACTGCACCATTCGTATTGCCACATTTTACAACAGTGCCTAGGGCTCCCGACCGCCACTTATTCACGCCCATCATACAACCAAGCGCTGCAGAAATGAGACCAGGTAAAAGTAATACCTCTTGGCAGCACCCACCTTGCACGGATTCATATGTCTGATCATTTCTGCACTGTTTGCCTTCTGTTGCCACACTGTGATGCCACCCTGGGTTCCTCTGGGTTGCTTAAATACAAATGACCTCAATATTGTCACTGACACACTGCAACTAAAACCAGTAGCCTCTCCTTTGCAGGGCAGGGCTTGTAGAATCCACTATGTATTTTAGCAGTCAACCCAGAGGAAATGTGTTTTATTTCAGCGCAGCCATCATCTGGTCCTCACACTGTCCCAGAAGCCAGCTAGTTCTGCAGCCCCCCCCCCCCCGGTATGCTCTGGCGCAACAGCTCCGCCCGTTGGAGTGCCACCCTGCAAATGGGCAAGGTTGTCCCGTACCCGTGGCCTTCTCTGTGGTGGCCCCCACCTTGTGGAGCGGCCTGCCTGAGGCGCTCAGGAAGGCTTCTGCCATTCCACAAACGACGTAAAACAGAACGGTTTGGGAGAGCATTTTTATAAAGGTAAAAGGGCTACAGTATAATCAAATGGTTGAGAAGGGCTCTTTTATAAAGCTAATGGGACTGTAGCCTAAGAGCACTGTTTTAAACGTTTTTTATTCATCATTTCAACAAATGCAACAATAATACAATAATAGGAGAACAAAAATAAGCAACCAGCTTTCACTACATAACACTGAGTTTTGTCACTAAATATGTTCTCTGCAACATTCAGTGTTCCCTCTAAGCTGAGTAAGTGTGAGCTAGCTCACAGTCTCTTAGCCTCCGGCTCACACATTTTTGTCTCCGCTCAGGAAGGATGGCTCCAGAGCACACTAATTTATGCAGCAGCCAAATCGCTCGCTCACAACTTTAATGCCAGCAGGTCACAAAGAAGAATATTTGCTCACAAGACTCCACAGCTTAGAGGGAACATTGGCAACATTATCTCTTTTATACGGTGAAGAGCATTGTTGATAGTACAAATTATCTGAATACGTTATCCTGCTCTTACTGTATATGGCTGTCTCCTTTTGATACCCCCTTTTCTGCACTGCATGACATATCACGCCTGAAAGCAGGGTGCACTCTTTTCGGATCTGTCATCCCACTTCATTGCCTATCAGATATGCCAGGCTGCTGGACTGCATTGTCTCACGCTGCGTCATCCACCTTCAGTCACAGGCTGCAGGACCAAGAACTCTTAAAGCCCCACTGAACCAGGGGAGGGCTGTTCTGAGCAGACCGGACTGGGGTTGCCCCTCCCGTGAGAAAGGCAGGCTATAAATGCAGTAAATAAGTAAACAAACAAAAAAGGCCTTCTGAATTAGCTCCATTCTACCTGCATGTTTAACTCCAGGTACAAATAAATATGGCAATCCTTTGCGGGTCTGCAAAGAAGGGGTAAATCACAGATACAGAAAACTCACAAATCTGCTCAAATTATTGTTGTAGATTACTTTAGAAAGCATTGAGACCACTCTGATGTGATTATTCCAAGCAACTGTCCTGTAAAGAACCCACAGTTTCCAACAGAAACATCTGAGCCTCTGCTTTTGCCAGTACAGATTCTGTTATTAGACAATTGCTAAGGCAAACATTTGACCAACAGGGATGAGATCAGTCTTGCAAAAGCAGGAAGCGATTTCATTTCCTCATTTCTGCACACAATGAATTATTTCTTTGCCAGTCTTAATAAGTTTATGAGATCATTCTAGACAGGATTAGCGGTGGAAAGTGCCCTCGAGTCGCAGCCGGCTTGCAGCGACCCCCCCCCCTGCGGTTTCTGAGGCCAGGGACATCCGGAGGCGCTTTGCCATCGCTGTCCTCTGCCCAGTGACCCTGGGCTTCCTTAGTGGTCTGCCAGTCAGGTACGGACCAGCACCAACCCTGCTTCGCTTCTGAGATGTGACGCGATCAAGCTAGCCTGGGCCATCCAGGTGTGGGCTAAACAGGATTATGCCCTTCTAAAGCCATTGAAACCAGAGGCCTCAGACTAGTTTAACTTTGCTTAGGATTGCACGGTTTGAATCACAGAGGCGGTACTGCAAAATAACTCAGGCTGCAATCCAATGGGTGTATCCCCCCCCCCACCCAATAAGTCCCACTGGTCTCAGCAAGGCTTACTTCTGGGTAAACTCACAGAGGCACACTGTATAGAAATATTGCTTCTATATTCACATGCCTTCTCCTGTGATGTCTTTTGATAACATGCTGTGTCTTGTTTCCTGTTGCAAGCCAAATGGTGAGGCCACATGGCCTCAATAGCCATGCCATAAACCCACATTCTTTCACACTTTCATGCCAAACACCAGACCTCATGGCTACACTTTCTGGCCCACTTGCAACCAGTCACGTACACAATGAAGTAGCTGGAGTTTGGGTCAGATGACTGCAGGCGGGGTCCCAAACTTATAGCTTATCCCCACATGCTGCTATGACAACCAACAATTGGGCACACCCATGCCCACTCGCAATTGGCTGATGGTCACATCTAATTTGTGACTGGAATTGGGGTATAATTGTTTGATCCCTATAGGAGTGAGCTTTTTTCTTCTTCCTGTTCTTGAGTCTCTGTCTCCTGTCATTGTCTGTTTTATTGCACCTGAAATGCTGCCTCTTGAGAGACAAAGAGTTGCTTTGTAACTTGGAGCACATGGTGTGCAAAAATGGGATTTCCATTCAAAATCCCTTGGACTATTCTGGACTGTGGATGTTCCTGATGTGGTAACTATGTATCTTCAATGTGTGGTTAAGGCAAATTGCCCTAGCCTTTTGTTATTTTTGTAATCTCAGGTAGCCTATGCTAAACTCTGTACTGAATAAAGATCCTTCTTATTGCTAATTTGTCTTTGATGTTGTAACTGAATTCCAAGTCTAAGCCTGGTGCCTAACCCTGACCACATATGCTACCTTGGTAAGAGTGTACATCTCTGGATAGAGTTGCTACTGTGTTAAATCCCAGATGCTAACTAAGGGCTGGAATCTCTCCCTTAGGAAAGGCAGGGACTAGTGAAAAGAGGTTCTGGTGGCAAATTGTTTGGAAACCAGAGAGGGTATAGACCATCTCGTGGTTTGTTGTTTAATGTACTGAAAAGTTCAGGATTCCCTCCCATTCCTGGACTGGCCTGGGTGGGCTAATCCCTGTACACACACAATGTCCATGAAATGATTTTGGGACATGCCGCTGAGACCAGAGAAATTTAACACAAATCAGACAGCCCAGCTGCACAAGCTTCCTTCTGCGTACTCCTCCTCCCAAGTTGCAATTAGCAGGCCACATTCGGCACACACTTCTAGGCACTCCTGGGGCTGGACAACAGCTCAGCAGTGGATGGGGTAGGACTACTTTTGACCTTCTGTCAACCGGAACACATAACAAAGCCACTGGCAGTGCTGATTTACTCCCTGCAGTCATTAATAAACATCTTATCAATGCCTCCCAGCTTGTCTTCTTCCGGAAAACTACACTTTGGAGGAGATCGACATGCATGCTTAGGGGGCCTCAGTTCAGGCAAAGGGCTTGTGGCTTGCCTGGAAGCCCACAGAGAGCCTGTTTGAGGCAGCGATCCCACGCAAGCTGAAGTCTGTGGATGTCAACGCGTTGGGGACAAAGCCAGACTTGATGTGGGAAATCCAAGACGTGTTTTTCCCCCCTTTCTAACTCCAAAGCAGCCATGGTTGTGTGTGTCACTTGATCTGGAAAGCATGGCAGAGAGAGAGAAAGCACGCCTCAGCCTCTCTCATCGGCAGTGTGGAGGCGGTGGAAAGTACCACCAAGTTGCAGCGACCCCATGTGGGTTTTTCAAGAGCAAGAGGTGTTCAGGGGTGCTTTGCCGTCGCCCGCCTCTGCGTAGCAACCCTGGACTTCCCGGGCGCTCTCCCGTCCAAGTCCTAACGGGAGCTGACCCTGCTTAGCTTCTGAGATCTGACAGTCTGGGCCACACAGGCCAGGGCTCTCTGTGACCTACAACAGTTTACTTACTATTCCCTGGTAGCCAGATCCGACCTGTTGAGCACATAACACATACACACACACACACACACACACACACACCAAGGGCTCAAGGATCATGGTTGTTGGAGTTTTCTCTGCTCTGGACAGCCACTAACACCAGCCACAGCTCTGGACAAAGGGTTGACCCATTAATTTTTCACAAATTCTGTCCTAGACTGGGAACAATAAAAACCATCTCCTTTGTCTGAAGACTGCTGTAGGCTTCTCTACTAAAAACATAACCTACAAGCATCCCCTAGGGCAGGGATGGCGAACCTTTTAGAGACCGCGTGCCCAAACTGCGACCCGAAACCCACTTATTTATCGCAAAGTGCCAACGCGGCAATTTAACCTGAATACTGAGGTTTTACTTTAGAAAAAACAACCCATACATTAACTTAAGATGATCCAAACAAAGTAAGGAAAGCAATCCCAAAGGCTTTCAGTTTCTTTAAATTATTTGGCAGAGAATTTGACACTTTAATGATGGTCTGGGCCTGGCTGGGGCGATGGCACGCGTGCCCACAGAGAGGGCTCCGAGTGCCACCTCTGGCGCCCGTGTCGTAGGATCGCCACCACTGCCCTAGGGAATCCAGTTTGTGGGTACCAGCAGATAATGTTCCCCAGACAAGACAAGACAACACACCATAATGTTTGAGTCAGGTGCTATTAACAGCTCTGATAAAATGCTTCACTTGTACAGGAAGAGAGAGCTCTATTGTTATTTTATTTTACCAGTGAGCTCCCTTGAGGCTTCCGATACCCTGAAGTCAGGATATACATTAATAAATATGAATGCAAAAATAACAGTTGTCTGGGAGGGGGATTGCACAGCACTTTGTTGCATTTCCTCTGTTCACACTTGTGGGTAACGTGGGTGGGCTCCTCCTCATGTGAGGACAGCTCATGGACCTCCCCCACAAGGAACAAAGGCAAGTTCCTCCAACCCCCAACCACACTGAGCTAACAGAAGCATAAAAAAGGAAGAGAAACTAACTTGCATTCTTGCTCTTAGCTTGAGACCCTAAGCAGAGTTCAGCAGTCTTCCGCCTGCTGGGTTTTAGTGGGCTTAGGTGCACCTAACGCTACACGATCAGGCCACATATTCTCCTGCTAGCGTGTAAAATCCATCTTGAAGCAATGCTGAGTTCAGGAAAAAATACGATTCAGCTGACATTTGGCTACATTTGGTGGCTTTCTAGACATGCTCCCATCACCACATTGAAAGAAAATACACAGTGGAAAGCCAAAGAACCACAATGCAAAATGAGCAATTGACTCTTATAGAATCACAGAATCATAGAGTTGGAAGGGACCTCCAGGGTCATCTAGTCCAACCCCCTGCACAATGTAGGGAATTCACAAATACCTCCCCCTCCATACCCCCAGTGACCCCGCTGTTCCACACCCAGAAGATGACAAAAAATCTCCAGGATCTCCAGCCAAACTGGCCTGGAGAAAAATTGCTTCCTGACCCGACTGCTGATCAGCATTCCCCTGGGCGTGTAAGAAAGGGCCATGAGAACTAAGCACTAACGCAACCCTTCCTGCCCTCCCTCTCGTGATCTGCCTAAGTTCACAGAATCAGCATTGCTGTCAGATGGCCATCCAAGCTTCTGTTCAAAGACATGCAAAGAAAGGGAACCCACCACCTCCCAAGGGAGCCAGTTCCACTGAAGAACTGCTCTGTCAGGAAATTCTTTGCTTCTGGAAATTCTATGGGTTGAAATAGGGGGGCCAAAAGGAAACTTAACACTGGGAGTTTGTTATCGCCCACCAGATCAAAAGATAGAGGAGGATTATAAAATGATGAATGAATTCAAGATAGCAGCTAGACAAAAACACTGTCGTAATAGGTGATTTTAACTACCCACACACTGATTGGGTCAATATGTGTTCTAGTCGAGAAAAAGAGATTGAGTTTCTAGACACTCTAAATGACTGTGCTATGGAGCACTATAGATTCAAGGGTCTAGATTTGATAGATAGAGTGCCTGAAGAACTATGGACGGAGGTTTGTGACATTGTACAGGAGGTAGCAATCACCACCATCCCAAAGAAAAAGAAATGCAAGAAAGCAAAGTGGCTGTCTGATGAGGCTTTACAAATAGCAGAGGGAAGAAGGAAAGCGAAAGGCAAAGGTGAAAAGGAAATATTTACCCAACTGAATGCAGATTTCCAGAGAACAGCAAGGCGAGATAAGGAGGCCTTCCTGAATGAACAATGCAAAGTAATAGAGGAAAACAATAGAATGGGAAGGACTAGAGATCTCTTCAAGAAAATTGGAGAAATCAAGGGAGCGTTCCATGCAAAGCTGGCCATGATAAAGGACAAAAACGGTAGGGACCTAACAGAAGCAGAAGAGATTAGGAAAAGATGGCAAGAATACACAGAAGAACTATACAAGAAAGACCTCGATGTCCTTGACAACCACGACGGTATAATCACTGACCTCGAGCCAGACATCCTGGAATGTGAAGTTAAATGGGCCTTAGAAAGCATTACTAACAACAAAGCTAGTGGAGGTGATGGTATCCCAGCTGAGCTATTCAAAGTCTTAAAAGATGATGCTGTTAAAGTGCTGCACTCAATTTGCCAGCAAATTTGGAAAACGCAACAGTGGCCACAGGATTGGAAAAGATCAGTATACATTCCAATCCCAAAGAAGGGCAATGCCAAGGAATGTTCAAACTATCGCACAATTGCACTCATATCACACGCTAGCAAGGTCATGCTCAAGATCCTACAAGCTAGGCTTCAACAGTACATGGATAGAGAACTGCCAGAAGTACAAGCTGGGTTTCGAAGAGGTAGAGGAACGAGAGATCATATTGCCAACATTCGCTGGATTATGGAGAAAGCAAGAGAGTACCAGAAAAATATCTACTTCTGCTTCATTGACTATGCTAAAGCCTTTGACTGTGTGGATCACAACAAACTATGGCAGGTCCTTAAAGAGATGGGAGTACCAGACCACCTCACATGTCTCTTGAGAAACCTGTATAAGGGCCAAGAAGCGACAGTTAGAACCGGATACGGAACAACTGATTGGTTCAGCATAGGAAAAGGAGTACGACAAGGATGTATACTGTCACCTTGCTTATTTAATATATATGCAGAGTACATCATGCGAAATGCTGGCCTGGATGAATCACAAGCGGGAATTAAGATTGCTGGGGAAAAGATCAACAACCTCAGATATGCAGATGATACCACTCTAATGGCTGAAAGTGAAAAGGATCTAAAGAGCCTCTTGCTCAGAGTAAAAGAGGAGAGCGCAAAAGTGGGCTTGAAGCTCAACATCAAAAAAACTAAGATCATGGCATCCGGCCCCATCACTCCTTGGCAAATAGAAGGGGAAGTCGTGGAAGTAGTGACAGACTTCACGTTCCTGGGATCCCAGATCACCGCAGACTGTGACTGCAGCCATGAAATTAAAAGACGCCTGCTCCTTGGGAGGAAAGCGATGGCGAACCTAAACAGCATGATAAAAAGTAGAGACATCACCCTGCCAACAAAAGTCCGCATGGTCAAAGCAATGGTATTCCCAGTAGTCATGTATGGCTGCGAGAGTTGGACTATAAGGAAGGCCGAGCGCCGAAGAATAGATTCTTTTGAACTATGGTGCTGGAGAAGACTCTTGAGAGTCCCTTGGACTGCAAGAAGAACAAATCAGTCAATCCTCAAAGAAATCAACCCTGACTGTTCCCTGGAAGGCCAGATAATGAAACTGAAGCTCAAATACTTTGGCCACCAAATGAGAAGGGAGCACTCACTGGAGAAGACCCTGATGCTGGGAAAGATTGAAGGTCAAAGAAGACGGGGACGGCAAAGGATGAGATGGTTAGACAGTGTCAATTTGTACAAATAGAGAATTGGCCAAAAAGACTCACACAACCATTTTTAACTTTAAAAGGGGTAATTTCTCTGATATGAGGGGACACGTGGGGAGGAAACTGAAAGGAAAAGTAGAAAGGGTCAAAACAATTGGGGAAGCTTGGGATCTATTTAAAACTACGATCCTAGAAGCTCAAAAAATATATATTCCGCAGGTTAGGAAAGGCACAAACAGGTATAGGAAAAAGCCTGCATGGTTAACAAACAGAGTAATGGAGGCTGTAAAAAGTAAAAAGAATTCCTTTAAGCAGTGGAAAGCTAGTCACAGTGAGGCTGATAAAACGGAACACAGGCTATGGCAAATAAAATGCAAGTCTGAGGTCAGGCAGGCAAAAAGGGAATATGAGGAGCATATAGCAAAAAACGTAAAAACCAACAATAAAACTTTCTTCAAATACATTAGAAACAGGAAACCAGCCAGGGAGGCAGTGGGGCCCTTGGACGACCAAGGGGTAAAAGGAGTATTGAAGGATGATAGGGAAATGGCTGAGAAGCTAAATGCATTTTTTGCCTCCGTCTTCACTGTGGAAGATGAGAAGTGCTTGCCCACTCCAGAACCACTGATTTCAGGAGGGGTGTTGGAAGACCTGAGTCAGATTGAGGTGATGAGAGAGGAGGTCCTAAAACTGATAGACAACTTAAAAACTGAAAAATCACCAGGCCCAGATGGCATACATCCGAGAGTTCTGAAAGAACTCAAATGTGAACTTGTAGATCTCCTGACAAAGATATGTAATCTTTCCTTAAAATCTGCCTCCATTCCTGAGGATTGGAAGGTAGCTAATGTCACTCCCATCTTTAAAAAGGGTTCCAGAGGAGATCCGGGAAATTACAGGCCAGTCAGTCTGACGTCGATACCGGGTAAATTGGTGGAAACCATTATTAAGGAAAGAATTAGTAGGCACATAGATGAACAAAACCTATTGAGGCAGACTCAGCACGGTTTCTGTAAGGGAAGATCTTGTCTCACTAACCTGTTAGTGTTCTTTGAGGGGGTGAACAAACATGTGGACAAGGGGGATCCAATAGATATTATTTACCTTGACTTCCAGAAAGCTTTTGATAAAGTTCCTCATCAAAGGCTCCTAAGTAAGCTCAAAAATCATGGGATAGAAGGACAAGTCCTTTTATGGATCAAAAACTGGCTAGTTCATAGAAAACAGAGAGTGAGTGTAGGTGGGCAATTTTCTCAGTGGAGGGTGGTAAGCAGTGGGGTACCGCAGGGATCAGTACTTGGTCCACTGCTTTTTAACTTGTTCATTAATGATTTGGAGATGGGAGTAAGCAGTGAAGTGGCTAAATTTGCGGATGATACAAAGTTGTTCAGGGTGGTGAAAACCAGTGAGGATTGTGAGGCACTCCAAGGGGATCTGTCAAGGATGGGCGAGTGGGCGTCAACATGGCAAATGGGGTTCAATGTGGCCAAGTGCAAGGTGATGCACATTGGAGCCAAAAATCCTAACTATAAATACACGTTGATGGGGTCTGAACTGGCAGAGACTGATCAAGAGAGAGATCTTGGAGTTGTAGTGGATAACTCACTGAAAATGTCGAGACAGTGTGTGACTGCAATAAAGAAGGCCAATGCTATGCTGGGGATTATTAGGAAGGGTATTGAAAACAGATCAGCCAATATAATAATGCCCCTATATAAATCAATGGTGAGACCTCATTTGGAATACTGTGTGCAGTTCTGGGCACCACACCTTAAAAAGGATATTATAGCTTTGGAAAAAGTGCAGAAAAGGGCAACTCGAATGATAAAGGGGTTGGAACACTTTCCCTATGAGGAACGGTTAAGGCGCTTAGGGCTCTTTAGCTTGGAGAAACGACGACTGAGGGGTGACATGATTGAGGTTTATAAGATTATGCATGGGAAAGAGCAGGTAGAGAAAGAGGTACTTTTCTCCCTTTCTCACAATACAAGAACTCGTGGGCACTCCATGAAACTGCAGAGCGGTCGGGTTAGAACGGATAAAAGGAAGTACTTCTTCACCCAAAGAGTGATTAACACATGGAATTCACTGCCACAGGAAGTGGTGGCGGCTACAAGCATGGACGGCTTCAAAAGGGAATTAGATAAGCATATGGAGCAGAGGTCCATCAGTGGCTATTAGCCACAAGGTATAGCTAGGGCCTCTGGGGCAAGTGATGCTCTGTCATCTTGGTGCTTGCAGGGGGGGGGTCAACAGTGGGAGGGCTTCTAATGTCCTGGCCCCACTGGTGGACCTCCTGATGGCCCCTGGTATTTCTGGCCACTGTGTGATACAGAGTGTTGGACTGGATGGGTCTTTGGCCTGATCCAACATTGGTGTCTCTTATGTTCTAATGTTTAGCTGAAAACTTTTCTGATTTAATTTCAATCCGTTGGTTCTGGTCCGACCTTCTGGGGCAACAGAAGACAACTCCACACAATCCTCTACCTGACAGCCCTTCAAGTACTTGAAGACGGTGATCATATCACCTCTCAGTTGTCTCCTCTCCATGCTAAACATTCCCAGCTCCTTCAACCTTTCTTCATAGGACTTGGTCTCCAGACCCCTCACCATCTTTGTTGCCTTCCTCTGGACATGTTCCAGCTTGTCTATATTCTTCTGAAATTGTGGTGCACAAAACTGAACACAATAATCCAAGGAGGTCTAAGCAGAGCAGAGTACAGTCATACATGACTTCCCATGATCTACTTCTGTTGATACAGCCCAAAATGGTGTTTGCCTTTTTAGCTACTGCATCACACTGCTGACTCAGGTTCAGTGCATGTTTATGGAGCCATGTTGGCTTCTTTAGGCTCCTCCCATTTTCCCTTCTCATAGGAATTGTTTGTGATTCTGCCTTTAGTGTTTCGTTTTTTAGGAAATTCCCATCCCTCTTGAACTCCGTTTTCCTTAAGTATTTCTGACTCCTCCGCATGCAGCCACCTGGGTGACCTTGGGTCAGTCACAAGCTGCCTCAGAGCTGTTCTCTCAGGAGCCCTTCTGGAAAGAGCTCTCTCAGCCCCAGCTCCCTCCCAGGGTGTCTGTTGGGGAAGGGAAGGGGACCTTAGGCCACTCTGAGTGAGTGAGAAGCGGGGTAGCGATCCAGTCTCCTCCTCCAGTCACCCACCCTCGCCTATTTGTCTGCCACACTTTTCTTCCCAATGGGGACCACGACGAATGGACCTGGGTTTCCGCGCTTTCCATTTTGCCTTCACAACCCCCCCTCCCCCCCCCCCCGGGGGCCCCCCCCCCCGCACCCTCGCCTATTTGTCTGCCACACTTTTCTTCCCAATGGGGACCACGACGAATGGACCTGGGTTTCCGCGCTTTCCATTTTGCCTTCACAACCCCCCCTCCCCCCCCCCCGGAGGTTCTCCCTCGGAGT
>NW_015175450.1:214488-218217 GCF_001447785.1 Gekko japonicus
GCCCCAACCCGCTCCGAGCAGGGATGGTCAGCCCAGGGGCGCCCCGCTCCCAGGGCCAGTTCGGGGGGGAGGGAGTGCGCCCACTCTCATCTGGGAGAGCCCGCTGGAGTCCCCGCTCCTCCTCCACGTGCACCTGGCTGGATGGCCTTGGGCAAGCCGTGGTTCTGATAAGAGCTGTCCTCGAAAAAGAGCCGTCTCTCTCAGAGCTCTCTCAGCCCCACCCGCCTCGCAGGGTGTCTGTCTGTGGTGGGGAGGGGGAGGGAAAGGAGACTGTGAGCTGCTCTGAGACGCCTTCGGGTAGTGAAGGGCCATGGGGGATAAAGCCAATCTCCTCCTCTTCTTCTTAGTGGTTAAGTGCGCAGACTCTAATCTGGAAGAGCCGGGTTTGAGTCCCCCACTCCTCCTCCACTTGCACCTGGCTGGATGACCTTGGGCAAGCCATAGTGCTGACAAGAGCTGTCCTTGGAAAAGAGCCGTCTCTGTCAGAGCTCTCTCAGCCCCACCTGCCTCGCAGGGTGTCTGTCTGTGGTGGGGAGGGGGAGGGAAAGGAGACTGTGAGCTGCTCTGAGACACCTTCAGGTAGTGCAGGGCGGGGTATAAAGCCAATCTCCTCTTCTTCTTCTTAGTGGTTAAGTGTGCGGACTCTAATCTGGGAGAGCCGGGTTTGATTCCCCACTCCTCCTCCACTTGCACCTGGCTGGATGACCCTGGGCAAGCCATAGTGCTGACAAGAGCTGTCCTTAGAAAAGGGCCGTTTCTGTCAAGAGCTCTCTCAGCCCCACCTGCCTCACAGGGTGTCTGTCTGTGGTGGGGAGGGGAAGGGAAAGGAGTTTCTAAGCCACTCTGAGACACCTTCGGGCAGTGGAGGGCCATGGGGTATAGATCCAATCTCTTCTTCTTCACCCCAAATCCACTCTATGCGGGTTTGTTTGCAAGTAAGTTCCCTAGAACTAGTTAGGACTAACCCTTTTCATGGCTGTTCCCGCCTCTGATGTCAAGCGCGACACACTGTCCCCTGACTGCGCGCACGCACAGAGAGAGCGCCAGGTCTTTAAGAGTCCCTCCCCTTGGGCCTGGCCCATGGCAGAGAGGACTGTGGGTGAGCCTTCTCCTCTTCCCTCCCAGGCCCTGGCCCAGCCCTGAAGCCGAGGAGGAGTCCGGCCAGACTGGCCAGGCCCATGGCCCCTCCGAGAGCCATCGGGTGGCGGTAAGGGAGCCTTTGGGCCGGGGGCCTTCCTCCCTGCAGGCTTAGGGCTCGCTGTCCACCCAGCGGTTCAAAAGCTTCCGCGAGTAGATAAAATGGGAACCACTCCTTAGAGAGGGTGGGCACACTAACCCCCCCCCCCCCCGGGGCAGGGAGGGGTTAGCCGCCAAAACAGAATGTCCAGCTCGGAAGCCTGGAAAGATCTCTTCAGCATTAAGAAGCCTGCGATGGGCCAATCTGGCCAGGCAGTGGCAGTGCGAAGCTGCGACTCAAAGCAGTCCTGGAAAAACTGACGTGATCAAGCCAAGTGGAGTGAATGCCGTCTAGAACACGTCTAAGCCTACAGCTGAACAAAAATCCCCGTCGGCTGCAAACGTGTGTGACTTTAAAAGATTTATATGTTGTCCTCCCTTACCCCCTATGAATCATTGTTAGTCCCTTGTGAATATGTGTAACTGTAAATCACTCAGAGCCAGCAGCTCTGCAGGATCGAGTGATTAATAAATTGAAAGATATTATTATTATAATTATTCTTCCTCTGCCTTGAACGCTGAAATCCTCTGGCTGAATTAACCATGTCCCTTTTTGGGGCCCATATTGTGACATACTGAGAGGTAAGATCAGTTTTCCCAGACAGTGTAACACCCTTAAAAAACAACAACAACCCAACAACTTAGTCTTGTCAGTGCATTTTATAAAGGGGGCTAGAAAATTCTGTATATTTGAGAGTTCTGGGAGTGCCCTATGTGACATTTTGAAGTGAATTCATAGGATGCAGAGAGTGCCAGAGGGTCGAGCAGTTAGATTCGGGTCCAGGAGACCAGAGGTTTCCCTCAGAAACTGGCTCAGAAAGCCTTTTGTTCTTAATCACTGACCTGCAACCCTGAGGTTTTGTGCCTCTTACCAAACCGGAAGACTTTTCACCTGACAACCCCTTGGTGCAGATCCTGTTCATAGCGAAAAAAGGTTTCATCCTTGTTTTCTCTAAACATTAGGAACAGCCTCCATTCATCAGGAAAACGCTTTCCGAAGAGAGGCGTATAAATGGTTGCTTCTAGTGCTCATGCAGCTGGAATCTCTAGTCAGGTTTTCTTGACCCTGGTTCTACTTGGGTCATTTCGTAGAAAAAGAGGTGCAGGAGCTCATTAGCATAACTCATTTGCATGTGCCACACCCCCTGGCATCACCGGAAGTGTGTCAGAAGGCAACACCCACTGCCCAGGCTCCACTGGACTCTCGGATTGCTAGCTATTTGGGGGGGGGGGAACGTGCAGATCTGTCCTCACAGAGGAGGGAGAGCTTGTACCTGAATAGAACCTGGTCTTAAAGGTGCCACTGGACTGTTTTGGACCAGGGGGCTCTGCAACTTCCCTGGCTGCTTCTTGCTCTGACTGAGGGCTGCTGGGAGCAGGGGGTGGGGCTTGTTGCATGTGCCCGCCCCCCTGGGCTCTTTACTGCTGGAGCCCCTCCTGTGCGCTCCTGCAGGAAAGGACCCCTCTGCTTATGCTTTCAAATACGTGTCTGAAACTGCAAACCGCATGAGGCCGCTCCAGCTGCTTTGTACCTTTGTTACTGTTGCAACATAACTGCAGAGGCTTGTAAAATGTCCGTCCCCCCCCCCCCACCCGGCATAATAAAACCAGGAAATCAAAACTGTCCGCCACAGACTTGCCAGATCATTTTTTTAAACGCTTTACATGGGGTGGGGGGGGAACTACCGCAGTGGAGAGCTCTCCATTCTTTTTTTTAATTATTATTATTTATTCTTATAAGTACCCGTTAGGTACACTTTTATCACTTTTCATATTATCCACGAAGCAACATGCATACAACATGTAACAATGTACATACCTAACACATACAAAGAGATCAGTATAACTCTATTACCACCATATCTAACCATTTAAACTCTGCCCGAGAAAGCTGGAGGCCCACGCGCAGGCGGCGGAACCCCGAGGAGGCGGCAAAACTGTGCGCGGGAGGAGGAGACGCGCGGCAGGAGAAACATCCAGGCCGGGGCGGTGCGCAGCCCACGTGGATGGGGGGTGGGAGGGGTCTACGGATCGCAGCGAAGGCGGTGCCAGACCCGCCCCCGCCCCTTTCGGGCGGTCTCCCCTTGGCGCGCTAGGGGGCGCTCGCCGGGGAGGCCAAGGGCTTAGCCTGCGCCAAGATGGCGGCCCCCCTCCGCTTCCGGCCGGTCGTCCGTCTCCGTGGCCACGCGGCTGGCCGACCTGCGTCACTTCCTTTCCGGGGAGGGGAGATGGCGGCGGCGGCGGCGCGCGTGGTGCCGAGCGACCTGTTCCCGCTGGTCTTCGCCTTCTTGAAGGAGAACCGCTTCGAGGGGGCGGCGCGCGCCTTCGGGAGGGCGGCCGGAGTGGTGAGGGCGCGCCCGGGGGGCGGGGGTTGGGTCCTTGGGCCCGCGTCGAGGAGGGGGCCTGAGCCCCCCGACGAGCACGGTCGTGTCTGCCTCAGGTGGCCACGTGGCCGGCCGGCCGGCCGGCCGGCGGGGGGGGGGGGGGGGTTGC